>NC_048589.1:7477500-7582500 GCF_013265735.2 Oncorhynchus mykiss
TGGTGCCCGAGTGTTGAGGAACAGCGGGGTGGAGATGTTAAGTACCCTCACCACCTGGGGGCGGCCCGTCAGGAAGTCTCGAGCTTGATGATGAGTTTGGAGGGTACTATGGTGTTAAATGCTGAGCTATAGTCGGTGAACAGCATTCTCACATACAGTATATTACAAAAGTGAGTACACCCCTCACATTTTTGTAAATATTTGAGTATATATTTTCATGTGACAACACTGAAGAAATGACACTTTGCTACAATGTAAAGTAGTGAGTGTACAGCTTGTATAACAGTGTACATTTGCTGTCCCCTCAAAATAACTCAACACACAGCCGTTAATGTCTAAACCACTGGCAACAAAAGTGAGTACACCCCTAAGTGAAAATGTCCAAATTGGGCCCAATTTTTCCTCCACGGTGTCATGTGACTCGTTAGTGTTACAAGGTCTCAGGTGTGAATGGGGAGCAGGTGTGTTAAATTTGGTGTCATCGATCTCACACTCCCTCATACTGACTGGTCACTGGAAGTTCAACATGGCACCTCATGGCAAAGTACTCTGAGGATCTGAAAAAAAGAATTGTTGCTCTACATAAAGAAGGCCTAGGCTATAAGAAGATTGCCAAGACCCTGAAACTGAGCTGCAGCAAGGTGGCCAAGACCATACATTAACTGGACAGGTTCCACTCAGAACAGGCCTCAACATGGTCGACCAAAGAAGTTGAGTGCACGTGCTCAGCGTCATATCCAGAGGTTGTCTTTGGGAAATAGACGTATGAGTGCTGCCAGCATTGCTGCAGAGGTTGAAGGGGTGGGGGGTCAGCCTGTCAGTGCTCAGACCATACGCCGTACACTGCATCAAATTGGTCTGCATGGCTGTTGTCCCAGAAGGAAGCCTCTTCTAAAGATGATGCACAAGAAAGCCCGCAAACAGTTTGCTGAAGACAAGCAGACTAAGGACATGGATTACTGGAACCATGTCCTGTGGTCTGATGAGACCATTAAACTTATTTGGTTCAGATGGTGTCAAGCGTGTGTGGCGGCAACCAGGTGAGGAGTACAAAGACAAGTGTGTCTTGCCTACAGTCAAGCATGGTGGTGGGAGTGTCATAGTCTGGGGCTGCATGAGATCTTCCGGCACTGGGGAGCTACAGTTAATTGAGGGAACCATGAATGCCAACATGTACTGTGACATACTGAAGCAGAGCATGATCCCCCTCCCTTCGGAGACTGGGCCGCAGGGCAGTATTCCAACATGATAATGACCCCAAACACACCTCCAAGACGACTACTGCCTTGCTAAAGAAGCTGAGGGTAAAGGTGATGGACTGGCCAAGCATGTCTCCAGACCTAAACCCTATTGAGCATCTGTGGGGCATCCTCAAATGGAAGGTGGAGGAGTGCAAGGTCTCTGACATCCACCAGCTCTGTGATGTCGTCATGGAGGAGTGGAAGAGGACTCCAGTGGCAACCTGTGAAGCTCTGGTGAACTCCATGCCCAAGAGGGTTAATGACTGCAGTCATTACAACAAATGTATCTGCAAAGAGAAATATAAATATAAACATCATATACCGTTGACAATAACCCAAAAAAGCTTGTATCCCGGTTATGAGAAACACAGATATGATGCCTGAGATATGCTGATCTAAGACGGGATACTGTGGCAAGTAAACATCTTATCTCATTTACTGTTGTTTTTGCGGCATGCGCAGGCTCAGTTTCGCATAACATGGGTGCTGTGTGATAATGTTTTAATCTCATTGTCAAACAAATCACTTCAAAAAGTAGGCCATCTTCACAGTTCGATCCACCATAATAATTCCATAATAATTTAGTTAATAATGGTGGAAATTAATAACTACATTTCACCCTTAATTTAGATAGTCCTCGACCTTCCTCTTGCCTGCCCCTTGCTTTTTAATAAATATCAGAGACTCAAACCATCTACCTCCTGTGTCTGCATCTGAGTCTCGCCCTTTGCCGTTATAGTACAAACTGGCGATGACAGACCAAGCAGACTCGGACCGGCTGTCACGCTGTCTCCCTGCAGGGAGCCACCATTGAAAAACATGAGGAGCTACTCCAGAGCCTTATGGAATGTCTTCAAATGCTGTCGGGATGCAATGACAAGGTTTTGAGACGTTACTATCAGGCAACATGCCACAAAGGAGACCCCCTGGACGGTCAGTAATTCCTCTGACATTGATGATTTTGTACAGCTCACCCCGGCTTCCCGAGAACACCGCTTACCTCCTCCTGAACGCTATGTTGGGGACCCTGGAACCTCCCGGGTGTTTCTTTCCCAGTGCTCCCTCATCTTTTAGCTGCAGCCCTCTTCGTTCCCTTTGGACCACTCGAGAATAGTGTATCTTATAACGCTAATGTCTAGTGGGGTGCTCTCCTGGGCTACAGCAGTTTGGGAACAACAATCTGCCATTTGCCTTTGTTTTGAGGATTTCATGGCGGAGGTGAGGATTCTCCAGTTTCCAGGAAGAGAGTTAGCCCAATAGCCATGTTGGTCGCAGAGAGTACCTGGAACCCGGAGTATCTTTACTTTTCTTCATGGACTATCCGAGGAGATTAAAGCCGAGCTCGCAGCTCCGGAGGTATCCCTGGACCTCGACTCACTCATAGCCTTAACAATGAGGATCGATGGACATCGCCAGGAGCGCAGGAGGGAGAGGTCTGTTTTCAGCTCCACTCATTCGTCCACGGCTGATTGCCCGCCCCCGAAGAATGCCGGAAGTCCCGACGCCTGCATTTCCGAGAGGATCCGAAGGCACCCGAGTCCCATCGGCAAACTACAGGAACGAGCAACTTGTTTTCACCGCCAAGTCGAAAAAACACAGCCATTTTTCCAGCCAAAGATAGGAGTCACAAAAAGCAGAAATATAGATAAAATGAATCAATAACCTTTGATGATCGTCATCAGATGACACTCATAGGACATCATGTTACACAATACATGTATGTTTTGTTAGATAATGTGCATATATCAACAAATCTGTTTACATTGGCACCTTAGGTGCAGTAATGTTTTGATTCCAAAACATCCAGTGATTTTGCAGAAATACTAATAATAAACATTGATAAAAGATACTAGTGTTATTCACAGAATTAAAGAGACTTCTCCTTAATGCAACCACTGTGTCAGATTTCTAAAAAACTTTACGGAAAAAGCATAATCTGAGAACGGCGCTCAGAACCCAAAACAGCCAGAGGAATAGCTGCCATTTTGGAATCAACAAAGTTAGAAACAACACCATAAATATTCACTTACCTTTGATGATCTTCATCAGAAGGCACTCCCAGGAATCCCAGTTCGACAATAAATGACTGATTTGTTCCATAAAGTTCCATCATTTATGTCCAAATAGCCACTTGTTGTTAGCGTGTTCAGCCCAGTAATCCGTCTTCATGAGGCGCGAGCATTTAATCCAGACAAAAACTCAAAAGGTTCTGTTACAGTTCTTTAGAAACATGTCAAACGATGTATGGAATCAATCGTTATGTTTTTAACATAAAACATCAATAATGTTCCATCCAGAGAATTCCTTTGTCTTCAGAAAAAGCACTGGAACGAGAGGTAACTCTGTTGGGAGTGCGCGTCATGAGACCGAGGCACTGTGCCAGACCACTGACTCAAACAGGTCTCGTCCCCTTCTTTATTGTAGAATCCTCATTCAACTTTCAAAAGACGGTTGACATCTAGTGGAAGTCCTAGGAAGTGCAACCTCATCCATATCTCAATGTGTACTCGGTAGGCCAAGCTTTGAAAAACTACAAACCTCAGATGTCCCACTTCCTGGTTGGATTTTTCTCAGGTTTTCACCTGCCATATGAGTTCTGTTATACTCACAGACATCATTCAAACTGTTTTAGAAACTCACAAAATAGCACTTCCACCGCCAAGGGTTTTTGTAAACCTCTGCTCCGAGCAAAATAGCAGGGTAACAAAACCTCCACCAAGGGGGACGGTCCACCACCTTTGCACAATCTGCCTTCTTCAAAGCAGCTACGAAATTGAATGACCTACACTCTGCTCAGAAAACACATAACAGCTTCCAAGATTTTTCACCCAACTTTTAATGCAACGGAAAACACATTTGGAAATACATGTGCAATTTTCAATCGGTGCAATAACTGGGTTATGTTCAATATTTAATTTCTTTGTTTTTTTTAAATAGATATATTACAATTCTATCCAACAGACATTGTGTTGACTTCTATGTTGAAAAATGTCTCTATGTCCTGATCTCAGATTTTTTTAAATGTCTGTTTTTATGTTGTCTGTTTTGTATATAATGTTTCCATGTTGAGACTTATGTTTTTGTTGTGCATTGTCCCTGCCAAACGTAATAAAAAAATTATATTTTAAAAATAATATAAAGAGAGACTCTAATATATGTGGGTGTCAGCCACACCCAAGGACCTGGTCACCATGGAGGTGACCAGATGGGGTGTGGCCACCTCCATGTAATGCCCGGGGTGTAGTGGAGGAAGAAGTCAGACGCAGGAAACAGAGAGTTCAGAGTAGCGATACTTCTTTATTCACCACACAAGTGAAAACGACTCCACTCAAACAAATGCCCCAAAACACAGGGGAACTAAACAATCCCGAACAACACACGTACACGCAAAACCGTGACTTACAGGCGTGCACAAGAGTACACATAAAACAATCCCGCACACCCAGCAGGCGGGCCGGCTGGATAATAAAGCCCAATCAATTAACCTAACTAAACACAGGTGTAACTAATAAACGGACAAGGGAGGGGGGAAAAGGATCAGTGGCAGCTAGTAGGCCGGTGACGACGACCGCCGAGCGCCACCCGAACGGGAAGGGGAGCCACCTTCGGTAGGAGTCGTGACACTCCAACACCCCATCTGTCGTCTGGAGCTGACCACAGGTTGGTCGAGCAGGGTGTATTGAAAAATGTGATCACCGGGCGAGAGCGGGCGCTTACAGCAACATCTTGGGCATGCAGTGACAAAGCCCCATCCTAACTGTCTAGATCATTTCCTTTCCTATTACTGGTAATCTACTCATTTATCATAACATTCACTGTATTTTTCATATGAATCCAATGTATTTTGCCTCGTCTCAGCTAAACTTGGAAAGCAGCTCGGTTTGAGGAAATGATGGAGGATAATGAGATTTGTTCCATTACGAGAGAGCTGTGCTGATGAGGACAGGATGGGTGCTAATGATGGTGTGAGAGTGACAAAGTACAAAAACAAAAAGATAATGTCATGTGGTGGTGCCTCACATTTTCAAAGTAGTACTTTTTACCATACTTTTTGTATTGTTCGTGATTTTAGTGTAAGCCTGTGGCACATCAATGTCAATACAGTTCAGTTGAGTGTTCCTCTTTCCTTAGGCCAGCTGTTCTTTAACTAAGGGTCGCAACCCAATGTGGGGTCGTCTTATATGAAAATGGGGTTTCGGGAGAATGGGGTTGTGGGAGGATTAAAGAAAATCCTGAAGAAAAATAATATCTACATATACAAAAAAATACATACATCATAATATTGTCTTTGAATTTCAAAATCATGGTAATGTGGTTAACCTTAAAAATCTAAATGAAAATTATTCAAATCTAAAAGATCAAACGTTTTATCACTCAGTCATTTGGTGCACAGAGTATCCATTAATGACTCTAAATTACATACAGTACATTCGAAAAGTATTTGACTTTTTTCCCACATTTTGTTACGTTACAGCCTTATTCTAAAATGTATTAAGACTTTTTTTCCCCTCATCAATTTACATTAGTGACAAAGCAAAAACAGGTTTTAAGAAAAGTTTGCAAATGTCTCAAATGTTTTAAACAAAAATATAACATTTACATAAGTATACAGACCCTTTACTCAGTACTTTGTTGATGCACCTTTTGGCAGTGATTACAGCTTCAATTCTTCTTGGGTATGACACTACAAGCTGGCACACCTGTATTTAGGGAGTTTCTCCCATTCATCTCTGCAGATCCTCTCAAGCTCTATCAGGTTGGATCGGGTGTGTTGCTGCACTGCTATTTTCAGGTCTTTTCAGGGCCACTCTAGGACATTCAGAGACTTGTCCCGAAGCCACTCCTGCATTGTCTTGGCTGTGTGCTTAGGGTCATTGTACTGTTGGAAGGTGAACCTTCGCCCCAGTCTGAGGTCCTGGGCACTCTGGAGCAGGTTTTTATCAAGGATCTCTCTGTACTTTGCGCCTTTCATCTTTCCCTCGATCCTGACTATTCTCCCAGTCTCTGGTACTGAAAAACATCCCCACAGCATGATGCTGCCACCACCCTCCTTTGTTCCATTAGGAGAGAGCTGTGCTGATGGGGACAGGATGGGTGCTAATGATGGTGTGAGTGACAGTACTAAAACAAAAAGATAATGTAACACTTGGCATTCAGGCCAAATAGTTGATTTCTTCAGACAAGAGAATTTTGTTTCTCATGGTCTGAGAGTCCTTTAGGTGCCTTTTGGCAAACTCCAAGTGGGCTGTCATGTGCCTTTTACTGAGGCGTGACTCTCCATAAAGGCCTGTTTTGTGGAGTGCTGCAGAGATGGTTGTCCTTCTGGAAGGTTCTCCCATCTCTACAGAGAAACTCTGGAGCTCTATTAGAGTGACCAAGTTATTTTTGTATATGTTTATTTATTAATTTTACCCCCTTTTTCTCCCCAATTTCATGGTATCCAATTGTTGTTAGTAATTACTATCTTGTCTCATCGCTACAACTCCCGTACGGGCTCGGGAGAGGAACCAGGCTATGAGGGGTGGCCAGTCCTCTTCTGGCTG
The DNA here is from genome assembly GCF_013265735.2 of Oncorhynchus mykiss. NCBI lineage: Eukaryota > Metazoa > Chordata > Actinopteri > Salmoniformes > Salmonidae > Oncorhynchus > Oncorhynchus mykiss. The sequence continues at coordinate 7,484,285 of NC_048589.1, forward strand.
TGACAGGTAGAGATTATAACAGAACATGGCCGAGATTTTCAAACATTCATAGATGACCAGCAGGGTCAAATAATAATAATCACAGTAGTTGTAGAGGATGCAACAGGACAGCACCTCTAGAGTAAATATGAACAGTTTAGGGTTCCATAGCCGCAGGCAGAACAGTTGAAACTGGAACAGCAGCAAGGCCAGGTGGACTGGGAACAGCAAGGAGTCATCGTGCCAGGTAGTCCTGACGCATGGTCCTCGGGCTCAGGTCCTCCGAGAGCGAGAGAAAGAGAGAATTAGAGAGAGCGTACTTAAATTTACACAGGACACCGGATAGGACAGGAGAAGTACTCCAGATATAACAAACTGACCCTAGCCCCCCGACACAAACTACTGCAGGATAAATACTGGAGGCTGAGACAGGAGGTGTCAGGAGACACTGTGGCCCCATCCAATGAGACCACCGGACAGGGCCAAACAGGAAGGATATAACCCCACCCACTTTGCCAAAATTATACACAATATATTGCTGCTGATGCCAGGTGCCATAGCAGTCTCTTTCTGCTGTAAAGTGAGTATCAACAGGTATAATAAACATATATATATATATATATATATATATATATATATATATATATATATATATATATATATATATATATATATATATATATATATTACAGAAGGTTGAATATATTATTACAGACCTTCTAGATCTACCGTCTCTTTTATATTATGACATTTCAGCTAGATCTACTGTCTCTATTATATTATGACAGACCAGTTAGATCTACCGTCTTTATTATATTACAACAGACCAGCTGTATCTACAGTGGGGCAAAAAAAGTATCTAGTCAGCCACCAATTGTGCAAGTTCTCCCACTTAAAAAGATGAGAGAGGCCTTTAATTTTCATCATAGGTACACTTCAACTACAACAGACAAATGAAAAAAAAAATCCTGAAAATCACATTGTAGGATTTTTAATGAATTTATTTGCAAATTATGGTGGAAAATAAGTATTTGGTCAATAAACTTTTCTTATCTCAATACTTTGTTATATACCCTTTCTTGGCAATGACAGAGGTCAAACATTTTCTATAAGTCTTCACAAGGTTTTCACACACTGTTGCTGGTATTTTGGCCAATTCCTCCATGCAGATCTCATCTAGAGCAGTGATGTTTTGGGGCTGTTGCTGGGCAACACAGACTTTCAACTCCCTCCAAAGATTTTCTATGGGGTTAAGATCTGGAGACTGGCTAGGCCACTCAAGGACCTTGAAATGCTTCTTACGAAGCCACTCCTTCGTTGCCCGGGCGGTGTGTTTGGGATCATTGTCATGCTGAAAGACCCAGCCACGTTTCATCTTCAAAGCCCTTGCTGATGGAAGGAGGTTTTCACTCAAAATCTCACGATACATGGCCCCATTCATTCTTTCCTTTACACGGATCAGTCGTCCTGGTCCCTTTGCAGAAAAACAGCCCCAAAGCATGATGTTTCTACCCCCATGCTTCACAGTAGGTATGGTGTTCTTTGGATGCAACTCAGCATTCTTTGTCCTCCAAACACGGCAAGTTGAGTTTTTACCAAAACTTTCTATTTTGGTTTCATCTGATCATATGACATTCTCCCAATCTTCTTCTGGATCATCCAAATGCTCTTTAGCAAACTTCAGACGAGCCTGGACATGTACTGGCTTAAGCAGGGGGACACGTCTGGCACTGCAGGATTTGAGATCTGGCGGCGTAGTGTGTTACTGATGGTAGGCTTTGTTACTTTGGTCCCAGCTCTCTGCAGGTCATTCACTAGGTCCCCCAGTGTGGTTCTGGGATTTTTGCTCACCGCTCTTGTGATCATTTTGACCCCACGGGGTGAGATCTTGCGTGGAGCCCCAGATCGAGGGAGATTATCAGTGGTCTTGTATATCTTCCATTTCCTAATAATTGCTCCCACAGTTGATTTCTTCAAACCAAGCTGCTTACCTATTGCAGATTCAGTCTTCCCAGCCTGGTGCAGGTCTACACTTTTGTTTCTGGTGTCCTTTGACAGCTCTTTGGTCTTGGCCATAGTGGAGTTTGGAGTGTGACTGTTTGAAGTTGTGGACAGGTGTCTTTTATACTGATAACAAGTTCAAACAGGTGCTGTTAATACAGGTATTGAGTGGAGGACAGAGGAGCCTCTTAAAGAAGAAGTTACAGGTCTGTGAGAGCCAGAAATCTTGCTTGTTTGTAGGTGACCAAATACTTATTTTCCACCATAATTTGCAAATAAATTCATTAAAAATCCTACAATGTGATTTTCTGGATTTTCTTTCTCTCATTGCCTCACTGTACTGTCTCCATTTCACTTTGGCCATTGTTGTGGGCCTGCCCTCCCCTCAACAGCCTCAAGTAGGCTATTTCATGTGGGTTGGGGTGGGGCGGTAGACACACGCATCTCACATTTCATTTACATTACATTTTTATATATTGCTTCTAAAATCAAATAAAAATCACAAATAATATTTTAGATTATTAAAACAAGGGAATTAGCACGAAAAGAACTTACCAGTCCAAAACATGTCCTCTCCGTTCAAAAAATATTCCTCCACTTGGGAATCGCTAAATTAATCGTCCTACAACAATCTGTCTCACTTTTCCGATCAATTTCTTCTAAAATTGTGTGTACACCTGTATATCTAGACTTCGATGTAGCTTTCCCTGACTTAGTCACCATACTAATTTATATATAAACAGCTGAATCTGCGCGTTTACCAAACAATGCTGTGTGTAATATGCGTAGCTCCTTCCGGTATAAAACTTCAATAGCAAATGACTCTCTTTACACCAGAGTTTACTACATGGGTTGGTCTTCCAACACATAACCATTGCATATTGCCATTTACCTCAGCTCATTGGCTATTTACCCAGCTACATTTCAAGACGATCAGTGGTCATTGGGTTAAAATACAGTCAATCAACGAAACAGTGGTCATGTCATTGGTGCACAGTGATGTCATTACTTGTTGTCTTCAAATCGGTTTCTTTCAGTCAATACGTCAGTTGATTGCAATGAAACCAAACATGACTGGAAAAGTCACGTTTTGTGTGGGTTTTTACCATCGAATGTGTCGGCGAAGATGGAATGTGACGGAATTCACGACACAAGCGGTTCCCAAAATGTTTCGTGTTAGGCTATAATTTTATCAAACAAAATACAATGAGCATTGGGATTGCAAACAGACGAAGATCGTCAAATGTAAACAATTTATTTTAATGCAGTTTGTGATTTTGTTACGCCTGTCCTGGTTGAAATAGTTTTTTTTAATGGGGCTCTATCCTCAGATAATCGCATCGTATTCTTTCGCAGTAAATCCTTTTTTAAATCTGACAACGCAGTTGGATTGGCAAGATTCTAGGCTTTCGATACATGTGAGACACTTGTATTTTCATGAATGTTTAATATGACTATTTATGTAGCGATCACCATATGTTGTGGAATTTCAGCCCGCTACCGGGTTCCGTGCGCAGAGAGGTTAACACATTACACAGGTTAAATGTGACCAAAAAACACACCAAATTTCCCTTGACAAACAAACCCGCAAGTGCGCAACTACACAACCGCTTACAACAATGTTGCTGACAAAACAGACTGACTGTCCGAGTCCGACAGTAAACAAACATAATGAATTACAAAACATGTCTATTACCTACATATTTAGAGAGAGAAAGAGAAATAAAAAAAACAGATTCTACAGAAATGCAGTGATAAAATGGGAAAAATAATGCTGTCACAAAATATGGATGAAGTGTTCAGTCCGACAGTCCAACCTCATTTAAGCGCAGTCAGTTCAGAAAGGATAACAGAGTGCCCGCCTTAGTTGACACATCAGCTGAGATTGCACCAATTAGAGGCTAGTATCATTCACACCGACATTATTTGGTGCACTTTAAAAATTAGGGATTCAACAAGGGTTCTTCTAAAGATCCTCAAAGTTCTTGGCACTGAAAATTGCCCCCAAAAGGTTCTTCCAAGAACGCCATAGGAGGTGGGGTTAATCGAGAAGCCTCTTTAGTTGGTGAGGGTTCTTGCAGGAACCTAACTGCCCAACTGAAACATTTGGATTTGAAAGGACAGCAGCTGCAGACACTTAAATTGAGGAGATCTGCCACTAAAATCAAAATAAACATTGACAACTAAAATACTGTGACAAACTAACTATTATTAATAACAATAATAGGGGAGGGGCGGCAGTTAAAAAAATAACCCAAGGATTCAAGGATCCATTAAAAGTGGTCCTTAAAAGGGGTTATTTGAAGAACTTATAGGAGTTCCCCCACAGTTTCAATTTGAAGAATCCCTAAATGATACTCCAGCAACCTTTTTCATTTTTAGTGTGGTCTATTTAAACTGAACAGGTCTGCTCACACATGTCATGCTGGTATAAAGGATTTTGGAGACAGGCGCAGGAATACACAATAGGATTTTTTTAATACACCCAAAACAAACATGTATACAAAAACACTGGGCTATACCCAAACAAAAGAGCGAGGGTAAACCTTGTTGAACGACACGGGACGATACCCATAATACAAAATATATGTAGCATGCAACATAACAGCTGCACCGCCACGTAGGTACTCACACCACCAACGGACATGGGAACAATAACCGACAAAGACAGAGGGAACAGAGGGCACATATACGTATAACATACTAAAGGGTAAATGGGAACCAGATGTGTGTGTAATCAGACAAGACAGTCCGGGGTTGATGATAATGAATCCCGTTCAGTGAAGCCTAGAAAGCAGACCTCCGGAACTGGTGAACAGAATGAGCAGCAGTACCGGGGGGGGGGGTCCGTGACAACTCATCCTGCTGCCGCTTGCTGCTACCATGTACTGGCTTCTTTCTGTGCATTGTCGCTGCTGCTGTAACTAGCTGTTTCTCACTATGTTGTTGTGTTCTGATGTAATATTTTCTTTGCAAATGCGTGCTAGCTGTGTTTGAACCTTGCCCACGTCGTTCAATATGCTCATGTTGCAATGTTTGGCTGCTGCGGGAATGTCATTGATTGCAAGGATCAACCATGTTGCTGCTCTACTGTTGCCAGTCAATAGCCAGCGACAAACTATCTAAGTAAAATTAGCCTTGGGAGTAGCCTATCTTATACAGTGGCAAGAAAAAGTATGTGAACCCTTTGGAATTACCTGGATTTCTGCATAAATTGGTCATCAAATTTGATCTGATCTTCATCTAACTCACAACAATAGACAAACATAATGTGCTTAAACTAATAACACACAAATTATTGTATTTTTGAACACATAATATACACATTCACAGTGTAGGCTGGAAAAAGTATGTGAACCCATAGGCTAATGACTTCTCCAAATGCTAATTGGAGTCAGAAGTAAGCTAACCTGGAGTCAAACCAATGAGACGAGGTTGGAGAGGTTGGCAAAATATTCTGTGGACAGATTAAACTACAGTTGAATTGTTTGGAAGGAACACACAACACTATGTGTGGAGAAAAAAACAGCACACAAACATCAAAACCTCATCCCAACTGTATGGTGGAGGGAGCATCATGGTTTGGGGCTGCTTTGCTGCCTCAGGGCCTGGACAGCTTGCAATCACTGATGGAAAAATTAATTCCCAAGTTTATCAAGACATGTTGCAGGAGAATGTTAGGCTGTCTGTCTGCCAAATGAAGCTCAACAGAAGTTGGGTGATGCAACAGGACAACGTCCCAAAACACAGAAGTAAATCAACTACAGAATGGCTTCAACAGAAGACAATACGCCTTCTGGAATGGCCCCGTCAGAGTCCTGACCTCAACCCGATTGAGATGCTGTGGCATGACCTCAAGAGAGCAGTTCACATCAGACATCCCAAGAATATTGCTGAACTGAAACAGTTTTGTAAAGCGGAATTGTCCAAAATTACTTTGCAACCGACCAGTTTTGGCACCTCTCAACACCCCACATTATCACCATCTATGCACGCATCCACTCACTTACACTACTGGCAACACACACCATTGTTACTTGCATATAGATTACTTTATGTAGTAAATATATGTTTGTTATTTCTTTAGCTCCGTTGTTGTCTCCCTCTTTGTTATGGGCTATGAAACGGTTAGTAACAAGTGGGGGCTTGTCCGGGATGTAAGGCTGGTTCCTAGACAGTTTTGCGTAGAGTATTTTTTTGTTGCATTATGATGGGTTAATGATAATTGGGATGCGCTTTGGTTGATGTTCACTGTCAAGTCTGTCAAGTGTCTGTCAACACTGTCAAGTGTTCGCTATAGTGCCTCAGAGACGTATCAGTGATTTTGGAAGGAATGCCAGTGCGTGCTGTATTTTTTTCATGCCAGGGGGCTACAGTGCGTAATTACCAACACGAAGACTAGGGTTGAGCTATTGTAGGATAAAGAGGGATGTTTCTGCATTCATCAAAACCTGTCACACCTGTCATTTAATGGGTAAACCTAATCAAGCTAATAAAACCTCTCTAGGGTATGTGGGACGCCGTCCCACCTGGCCAACATCCAGTGAGATTGCAGAGCGCCAAATTCAAATACAGAAATACTCATTATAAAATTCAGAAAACAAAACATATTTTACATAGGTTTAAAGATTAACTTCTTGTGAATCCAACCACGTGTCAGATTTAAAAAATGCTTTACGGCGAAAGCATACCTTAAGATTATTTGAGAACATAGCCCAGCAGACAAATCATTACAAACAGTAACCAGCCAAGCAGAAGAGTTACACAAGTCAGAAATAGAGATGAAAATTAATCCCTTACCTTTGATGATCTTCATATGGTTGCACTCAAGACATTCATTTACTCAATACATTTTCCTTTTGTTCGATAAAGTCTCTTTACATCCAAAAACCTGTTTTGTTGGTGTGTTTTCTTCAGTAATCCACAGGCTCAAACACAGTCAAAACAGGCAGACAAAAAAATCTAAATTGTATCCGTAAAGTTCATAGAAACATATCAAACGATGTTTATATATTCAATCATCAGGTTGTTTTTAGCCCAAATGATCTATAATATTTCAACCGGACAATAACGTTGTCAAGGATAAAAGGTAAACAAGAAAGGCACTCTCTCGGGATTGCGCATGAAAAAGCTATGTGACGCGCCAGGGTCCACTCATTCAGACTGGTCTTACTCCCTCATTTATAAGAATACAAGCCTGAAACAATTTCTAAAGACTGTTGACATCTAGTGGAAGGCATAGGTACTGCAATTTGAGTCCTAAGTCAATGGATACGGTAATGGCATTGAATAGAAAACTACAAAACAAAACAAAAAACTACTTCCTGAATGGATTTTTCTCATGTTTTTGCCTGCCAAATCAGTTCTGTTATACTCACAGACACTATTTTAACAGTTTTGGAAACTTTAGAGTTTTCTATCCAAATCTATCCATATCCATATCATATCTTCTGGGCCCGAGTAGCAGGCTGTTTAATTTGGACCTAGAGAAGTTAAGCCGGTACAGCTGTTTCCTATTCCCGTAGTCAACCAGCCTTTTGAGTACCTGTATGTTGACTTTTGGCCCTCAGCCTCGCTCTAAGCAGTTACCTGTTCACTATGATGTGTCAGACCACTAGGTTTCCTGCTGCCTATCCTATCTGGTCTATCACGACTATGTCCGTGCTAAAAGCTTTGACTCAGTTTATCTCGCTGTTTGGAATCCCTACTGTTATTCAGAATGACTAAGGTTCTAATTTCACCTTTAATCTGTTTGGTCAGGTTCTCCAACAGCTCTATATTAAACACGATTTGGCTAGCGCCTATCACGCACAAAGTCCAGCAGCGCTGGAACGTTTCCATCAAACACGTAAGTCTTTGTTGAGAGCTTATTGCACGGAGATGGAGACGGATTGCGAGGAGCGGTTGCCATAGTTACTGTTAGCCACCTGGGAGGTTTCACAGAAGAGCACAGGTTTCAGTCCAAATGACCTAGTGTTCGGACATAGTTTGCGTGGGCTTCTAGTAGTACTCCAGGGTGAATGGAAGTCTCCCAAGGCACCTCAGTCCCTGGTATCCCTTTAGTCTAGGTGACCAGGTTCTTGCTCTTGCTCTGCTGCCAATTGTTAGTTCTCCTTTTCAAGCCAAGTTTCAAGGTCCATAAACGGTTGTGCTCCATTTATGCAAAACTATCTAGTTGCCACTCCGAAACAGAGGAAAGCATATCAACTGTGCAATGTAAATCTGCTAAACCCTATTACACACATTCCTCTGGGGCCGGTACTGTTACATCGCTGGGTTCTTCTTTTTGTCATGGTATGTCCGTGAGGAGGATGTCCCTAGTCCCAATGATTGCGTAATGCAGGGTAGATTGAAACATTTAATCCCTGCAGGTTTTGGATAGCATTCTCGCTCATCTACCTGCTAATAGGAGAGGCGAGTTGGTCGGTCTGATTCAGCGTTTTCCAGTTTTGTTTTCTGATACGCCTACACGTACAAACTTAATAGAACACGATATTGATGTTGGGGATGCTGACCCCATCCGTCAGCGGTTCTATAGAGTTTCTTCCGAGAAACGGCGTTGTCTGGATGCTGAGATCAGCTACATGGTGGCGAGTGATATTGCAGAGCCTTCTTTCTCCAGCTGGGCTTCTCCCTGTGTCTTGGTCATAAACTAGATGGGACAAACTGATTTTGTTTGGACTACAGTAAGGTAAACAGTGTCACTAAGCCAGATTCATTTCCTCTTCCTCGGATGGAGGACTGCGTTGATCAGGTCAGAGTAACGAAGTTTGTGAGCAAGTTTGACCTGTTAACTTCTTGGCGCACCCATCCCGTTAGCGGGATCATTTTCGTCAACATCCACTGAATTGCAGAGCGCCAAATTCAAATTAAATTACAAAAAATATTTAATTTTCATGAAATCACAAGTGCAATATAGCAAAACACAGCTTAGCTTGTTGTTAATCCACCTGGCGTGTCAGATTTCAAAAAAGCTTTACAGCGAAAGCAAACCAACCGTTTATGTAAGGACATCTCTCTCAGCAGACAAAACAAAACAAACAGCTAGCAGCAAAGTAGATTGGTCACAGAAGTCAGAAAAGCAATAAAATGAATCGCTTGCCCTTGATCTTCGGATGTTTGCACTCACGAGACTCCCAGTTACACAATAAATGTACCTTTTGTTCCATAAAGTTTATTTTTATATCCAAAATACCTCCATTTGTTTGGCACGTTAGGTTCAGTAAATCCACAGGCTCGAGTGGTCACGAGCGGTCACGACGGGGCAGACACAAATTTAAAATAGTATCTGTAAAGTTTGTAGAAACATGTCAAACGTTTTTTATAATCAATCCTCAGGTTGTTTTTACAATAAATGATCGATCATTTTCAAAATGCCTGCTCCAAGCTGTTGGCGCATACAAAACTCTGCTGGCACCCAGCCTTCCACTGACACGATGTGATCATTCTCTCTCATTTTTCAGAATAAAAGGCTGAAACTATGTCTAAAGACTGTTCACACCATGTGGAAGCCATAGGGAAAGGAATCTGATTTGATATCCCTTTAAATGGAGTGGAACATGCAATGGAACAGGGAGGTTTCAAAACAAGAGGCACTTCCTAGTTGGATGTCCCTCAGGATTTCGCCTGCAATATCAGTTCTGTTATAGTCACAGACAATATTTTGACAGTTTTGGAAACTTTAGAGTGTTTTCTATCCTATTCTGACAATTATATGCATATTCTAGCTTCTGGGCCTGAGAAATAGGCAGTTTCATTTGGGTACGTTTTTCATCCAAACATCAAAATACTGCCCCCTACACTCAACAGGTTTTAAAGGGCTATTGGCAGGTGCCACTGATGAGTAGGGCTCTTAAAATCTCTGCCCTTATTACACCCTCAGATCTGTACTCGTATTTGGTAATAGTTTTGGCCTGCATAATCTATCTATGGAGTTCTACCTCCTACACCACCAAAACCACCGCTATGCAGATGTCTGCTATTGCGGATCTTATTGTGTAGAGCCCTTAATTCTTACTATATAGGGGACGCTTGCGTCCCACTTGGCCAAAAGCCAGGGAAAATGCAACGCGGCAAATTCAAATAAAATTATATCAAAATCAAACTTTCATTAAATCACACATGTAAGATACTAAATTAAAGCTACACTCGGCGAAAGCATAAGAAGCTATTATCTGATGATAGCACAACAGTAAACAAAGAGGGTAGCATATTTCAACCCTGCAGGCGCTACACAAAACACAGAAAAAATATAAAACATGCCTTACCTTTGACAGGCTTCTTTTGTTGGCACTCCAATCTGTCCCATAAACATCACAATTGGTTCCATATGTATCCAAAATGTCCATTTATTTGGCGCGTTTGATCCAGAAAAAAACAGCTTCCAAGTTGCGCAATGTCAATACAAAATATTTCAAAAGTTGTCTGTAAATACAACTTTAGTTATTTTTAAACGTTAATAATCGATCAAATTGAAGACGGGTCTATCTGTGTTCAATACAGGAAGACAACAAACCAAGCTACTTTTCAAGTCTTGCGCAACTCTCAACAGTGTTACGCAGTTCCTAGATAGCCGTACTTCTTCATTGCACAAATGAATAACCTCAACCAAATTCCAAAGACTGGTGACATCCAGTGGAAACGGTAGTTTCCCAATGAGAACTCACTGAACAGACAGAGACCTAAAAAAACTATCTGAATGGTTAGTCCTCGGGGTTTTGCCTGCCACATCAATTCTGTTACACTCACAGACATGATTCAAACAGTTTTAGAAACGTCAGTGTTTTCTATCCAAATCTACTAATAATATGCATATCTTATATTCTTGGCATGAGTAGCAGGAAGTTTAAATTGGGCACGCTATTTATCCAAAAGTGAAAATGCTGCCCCCTATACCTCTTAATCTCATTCCAGATGGCCGCAGCTCACAACAACGATATACAATTTCACATCGCACCACTAAAACCTCTTGAAATTGTGTAAGGGGTGAATCTATCATTTTTAGAACCTCTAGTTCCCTATGTAACTTCTGCTTTTCTACTCTGATCACACTCAAAGAGAAAAAGAACAGAGAGAAAGAGGTGGAAAGAGGAAATTGAAGTCACAAGTCAGTCACAAGAATAAAGTGTAAGATACAGTGTGAGATACAATATAACATAAGAGTTCAATTGGTACAGCATTTTCACTCATGGGTGCAAACATTTTTTGGTGCTCCAAAGACGTGGTACAGTCCTGTATTCTGTGGGGTGGAATTACAGTACCATTCAAAATAAAGCAATTATTTCCCCGCTCAAAACAATTTACACTATGCTGCAGTAAAATGTTTAGAATATTTTACTATTGATAATATCCAAACTTACTGTATCAATTACAGTTTTCCGTTACGGTCTAGGACTTTAATTCTTGAGCTGCTGCCGTTCACTATGGAGCCACTGGCTCACATTCTTACTCTCCACCATAGAGACGTATGTGATGGCTGTTTCAGAGCACCCTTCGTCCCTCCGCACCTTTTTCAGATGGTCCTTGACGTACAGGTAGAACCTCCTGTTGGTGAAGAAGTACAATACGGGGTCCAAGAGGCAGTTGAGCTCCATCAGCATCAGGGTGACCTGGTGGGTGTCGTTCAACCACTGCCTGGTCCTCTGATCTCAGTCTGTGCTGCCCTAGCCCTCCTTGATCTCCAGCACAACCAGGGTCCAGGGGCTCTGGACTACGTGGTGGGGGAGGAAGCACCCCACGAAAACCCCCACAACAGCACACAGCATCTGCAGGGCCCGGCCCTTCACCCCCCTGGGTTTGGAGGAACTGGAGCCCCGAGCCTGGCTAGGGGGCCGTGCTAGTAACACCCAAACTTTTGCACATTTAATAACAGAAAAATATCTAAGAAGCCAGAAGAACGCTTTGGCTGGATTGTCACCAGGAAGTGATGTAACACTGACCTCTCACCTCTCTTCTGCAGTCAAAACAAAGCAACTGGTTTCTGTCTCTTAATTTGTCCTGTTTAAGGTAATGATGGGAAGTTCAGCTCTTTTTACTGACTGAACTTTGACTCGTTCAGTCAAAATAACAAACCTTTAGACTAATTTCATTCACTTGAGTCAGTAATGCCCAGAGCACGCAGGACCCCCTACCAGAGAACAGTGAACTGAAAACTCAAGAGTCATGATTCTCCAAGCCTCTCATTCACCATAGAGGGCAGGTAGGACCGGAGAATGATGAACTGAAAAATGTTAAGATTCATGATTCTACAAGCTTCTCATTCACGTCGTTCACCATAGGGGCTTATTGGAGCTGTCATTTGTGACGAGACTTGTAAACGTGTGTTCTAAACAATGTACATTTGTTGATTGCTAGGCATAATAACATAATTTCTTGATATATTTGAAACAAGGTCTAGTTCTTGCTGCAACCAGACTAGATTGTGAACAACTCTTGCTGGAATGCATTGCAGTATTGCTTCCGTCCCTCTCATAGGGAAGTGAATTTGAATGTTTTGGATATAAGTCTTTGTTAGATCTATTCAAGAAAAGTCAAATTGGCCAAGCCCTCATTTGTTTTCTGTGCTACACCTGGAAAATGTAAATAACATTTTCAAGTTTCCTGTAGCATTCTGTGTTGTCAGTATTATTGAGCCATGTTTATGAATGGGAAAATGGAAATTGAAAATTGTACATTTCTGTTTGTTTCCCATAATCTTTTAATGGTAGCTTTTAATTTGTGAAACAAAAAAAAAACAGGTATTTCAATAACAATATATCTGTTAGATATGTTTTATTTGAGAATGCAGTACAGCGTTACACAATATGTTCCAATTGCATCACATACAAAGAGTTACAGTAAGTGCAACATTTATACCAGTGGTCAACTTACTTCATAAACCGTCTCTGTTTATACTTCAGCAGCTGACAGCTGAGAAGTCATCAAGTTCATCACATCCCACTGGGCATACACAGGTTGAATCAACATTGTTTCCACGTCATTTCATTGAAATTACGCTGACCCAACATGGAAGAGATGTTGAATTGACATCTAGGATGGTTACCAGCCTCATAAAATGACCTTAAAGCTTGTTACTTCATCATTCTTTATAATAATAATAGCAATAACAATAATAGCAATGCATCACATTTTTAAAAGTACTTCTTGGCTCCCAGTATTTGTTTTGCAAAATTTGTCGTACAAAATTGCAAAACAAATACGATATGATACGATATACTTTGTCCATTTACATGTAAATTCATTTTGTGATGTCAGCATACAAATACACAAACACAACACAATATATTACATGCCGTAGGAAAAACTGGAAAGCTAGTACACAAGTCACACATTTAGATTTTCACATATTCAAAAGTCTCTGGGGCCTACTGTCCACCCGTCCCACTGTTCAGCAGCCTGATGGCTGAATGAAACGTGCCCTGCTCCTACTCTTGCTGAACAGTGGGACCCTTAGGCCTAGATTCAATCAGATCAGCATTAACCGGCAATAGCCGACACCCACATAGCTGATGTTTTGGCGGTGTCTGAGGTGTAACTGCATTGGGGCTGTCATATCGGTGAGCAGCTGGTCTTGATCATTGTCACAAAGCCAGACCGGTCCTACTCACGTTAGAAGTTCAGAACGAGAAAGTATAGGCTATATGGAAATAATGACGCTCAAATGTTAAATCATTCAACGAAATAATGAGGATTTCTGAATAGAGCCCTTAATCTCCTTCCAGAGGGAATTGTATACAGGGTGAATTTATCATTTATAGAAGCTCCAGTTCCCTATGAAACTTCTGCTTTTATACTCTGTTTACGCTCAAAGAGAAAAACAACAGGAAGAAAGAGGTGGTGAAATTTAACAGCTAATCTGGCTAATGGCTACCCGGACTATTTGCATTTGCCCCCCCCCCCCCCCCCCCCCCCCCCATTTTTAAGCCGCTGCTACTCTCTGTTTATTATTTATGCATAGTCACTTTACCTCTATCTTCATGTACATATTACCTCAACTAACCGGTGCCCCCGCACATCGATTCTGTATCGGTACCCCCTGTATATAGCCGCGCTACTGTTATTTTATTTTTGTTCTTTAAATATTTTTATATTTTCTTCTTTTTATTTTTTACTTCAGTTTATTTTAGTAAATACTTTCTAAACCCTTATTTTTCTTAACTGCATTGTTAGTTAAGGGCTTGTAAGTAAGCACTTCACTGTAAGGTCGGCACATGGATGAATGGATGAATGAAATTCTTTGAGGGGACCGGTTTGTATTTCACAGTATTTTACTGTAATTACAAGGGATTGGTGCAAGCAGGTTGGCTGCTAGGTAACCTATCGTAGCTGACGAGAAGAAAAAAAATGGTTGGGGAGGTTCTCTTCTGCACTGTTCAACAATAAATGTGGAGGAGGAGTTAAGATGGAGTGTTGCCTTGTTAATGTTCAAAAGCGGAAGTCGTGTAGGCGTCACAGGCTCTCTTTCCCTTTCCCTTGAAAACCAGATGCATCTGGTTGTAAACATCCCACAGCATATTAATGCATAATTGGTGTTTTATATTACTTGCAACTGTAGAGGCCTTAACAAAATCTTCCAAACTGACAGCGACTACAGGGGTACAGACCAAAAGGACATGGCAAAATGCTCAACCATTTAAAGTTTAAGACTTGCTGCCACTAAAATCTGTCCCCTGTACAATCTGTCTCCTTTAACCATTTAAAGTTTAAGACTTGCTGCCACTAAAATCTGTCCCCTGTACAATCTGTCTCCTTTAACATAGGAGTTAAATTGGTACAGCATTTTCACTCATGGGTGCAACAAATATAGCCTCTTAAAAGGCACGGCTCAAAATATGTTAATAAGCCAGAAACAACAATAACATGCACTCACAAGTGGTCAAAATGTTTTGGCCCCCGAAGACAAGGTACAGTACTGGATTCTGTGGGGTGGAATTCAAGTACCATTCAGTACCATTCAGTACCATTCAAAATAAAGCAATTGTTTCCCCGCCCACAACAATTTACACTATGCTGAAGTAAAATGTTTGGAGTACTTTACTATTGATAATACCCAAATTTACCATATAAATTACAATTTTCCGTTACAGTGAAGGACTTTAATTATTGAGCTGCTGCTGTTCGCTATGGAGCCGCTGGCTCACATTCTTGCATTCCACTATAGAGATGTGTGTGATGGCTGTTTCCGAGCAGGCTCTGCCCCTCCCCACCTTTTTCAGATGGTCCTTGATATACATGTGGAACCTCCTGGTGGCGAAGCAGTACACCACGGGATCGAAGAGGCAGTTGAGCCCCATCAGCATCAGGGTGACCTGGTGGGTGTCGTTCAACCATTGCTTGGTCTTCTGGCTCCATTCCGTGCTGCCCCAGCCCTCCTTGATCTCCAGCACAGCCAGGGTCCAGGGGCCCTGGACCATGTGGTGGGGGAGGAAGCACACCACGAACACCCCCACCACAGCGCACAGCATCTGCAGGGCCCGGCCCTTCACCCCCCGGGGTTTGGAGGAACTGGAGCCCCGAGCCTGGGTAAGGGACTGGGCTAGTAACGCCCGGGCGATGAGCAGATTACACACTACGACGAGGAAGAAGACCAAGACGAAGCACCCCACAATGATAAGGTGGGTTGCGGCCACCAGCCGCTTCTCGCCATCCGTCTCATGGTGGTAGCCCTCGAAGCATCGCGACACGTTGCTCTTGTCCTTCTGAATGCCCGTCTTCACGAGGTATGGCACAGACATGGACAGAGTGACCCCCCAGATGACCGCTGTGACGGCCACCCCACGGCACCAATGGTCGGACGAGGCGGCATCCAGCGGACGCGTGATGGCCCAGTAGCGGTTGATACTGATGGCAGCAAGGAAGAGGATGGAGCAGTAGGTGTTGATGAAGAAGAACACGCCAGTGACACGGCACAGGAATTCGCCGTAGAGCCAGACGCCACCATGATGGTAGTAGCCAATCCAGAAGGGGAGGGCAGACACGAAGAGGAGGTCGGCCACAGTCAGGTTGGCCATGTAGATGCAGATCTCGTTCAAGGCCTTGGCATCGCGCAGGCGCCACAGCACGAACAGCACGTAACTATTGGATATCAGCCCAAGGATGAACACAACACCGTAGAACACTGGGAAGAGGGTGTAGCGGAAAGCAGAGTCCAGGAAGTTTCCGTTCCCGACAAAGTTCACAGCCGTGGTCACTACTAAGTCCTCTTTATCCCCCATGGTCGACTCCACTGTTGGTTTTGCTAAAGCAAGCAACTCCCTCTGTGAGAAAAATACTTCCTATTAGAAGTCATATTTCAAGACTCACTGCAATATTCACTTTAGTGGACTTTCGACACTGTGCTCTCTGTTTGTGATGATGAGTGAATGATGAGCATATTTCCAGTCAAATCTAGACTAATGTCTTCCTGCTCTGTCATCAGTATAACAGGCAATAACAAGAGGGGTCCTACTTTATATTTACAAAAATTGTGGCTATAAAGGCTTCATAAGCCCTACTTAGTGGCTTAACAACTCACGTATTAGAAAAATAATAAAGTGTATATAAAAAGTGTTAGGATATTGTATGTAATGACATGATATCTGGACTGGTGCTTTGCCTAATGTGGCATAACTGTTTGGCCACCCTAGTGACATTCACTTAGGAATGGGAAGTGAGCGCAAGAGGAAAGGTTGAACTGTACTTACCCTGGTCAGTTCAATGGGATTCCCACAATCCGGAGGAACTACGTCACTTAAATCCTTAAGGATGGATATGTCCTGGTTCCAGTAAATCCCAAACCCTTTTCCAAGGAAAGGAAGTACAAAGAAATTGAGTGTAAATGTGTTAATATTTCACGTTAAGACTTGTCTTTCTTCTTTCTTAAACTTGAAATTAAAGAGATAACAGCCCTGTAGGAAAATAAATCTAGGAAACTTATGTTACGGCAAGTCCGATCTGATAAGTAAATATATATTATACACTAAATATATACAGTGTACAAAACATTAAGAATACTTGCTCTTTCCATGAAATAGATTGACCAGGTGAATGCTATGATCCCTTAATGATGTCACTTGTTAAATCCACTTCAATCAGTGTGTGTGTGTGTGTGTGTGTGTGGGGGGGGGGGGGGGGGGGGGGGTCAATATTAGGAAGACATTCCTAATGTTTGGCATAGGCCTTGTAAACATACAACTGCAACATTCACACATGGTCGACTCCACTGTATTGACAATCCAGAGTTCAAATGAAGCAATTGTTTGCTTGCAGAGGATTACAGGAATGAGGTGCCTACGATTGGCCAGCAAATCTCAATTCTGCGCTAATTTACGGGGAAAATGCAAATTGGAACTTTCTCGTTCTCAACTCCTATGGCTGGACGCCGCTCGGGCCTGATGGATGTTTTCCAGCCCTGTCATTTGTCCCTATCCGAATGACCTGTGCTACCTAGAACTTGCCTGCCAAGGACGTTGTCTCCATCTGCTTCTCCTACTCCATCTTGTAATGAAGTAGACAGAGAACAGCAAAGAAGGTTGTTCCAAACAGCTTCTGGTCCCCATGTCACAAGTCGTGGAAACCAAAGGAAGCAGCATGCTGCTAAGCGGACGGCAGTGATTGTGAGAGGTTCGGAGCAGATTGACATAAGGAATAGCGTTGCTGCACTGGTGCCTGATCTAACTGCGCCTTCGTCGCTGGGACTGCCTGTGTCTGCGATGGCGGTGCTGACTCCAAATACGCTGACTCCAGCAGTGGCTTCGCTGTCGAGTTCGGCTCCTTTCCCTCTCTCTGGATCTGACGGGCACTGCCTTCTGTGGGAGGTCTGGACCTATCGGGGGAAGCAGCGGGCATACACTATCCTGCTTCTCGTGGGATCCGTGAAAGGTTCAAAGAATTGTGTGAGAGGTAGGAATAGTCAGATTTCTCCATTCCCTTCCCCGGCCGTTGTATTGGGCGGTTCAATGGTGTGTAATGTCTCAGTCCGTGGGGCAAAAACTTTGTGCTATCCAGGAGCACAAGCACAGGATATCAGTAAGCTGCTCACAAACATTTTAAAATCAGCATCAGGAAATTGAGTCTATCATAGTTCATATGGGATTCAATGACATTATGAAGGGCAGCTCAGAACAGCTGAAGATGGATTTTAAAGAACTGATGGGGTTGAGCGTGGCATTGAACGTTTCAGCAAACTTTTAGCCCTCCATAACTGGCTACGAGACTATTTCAGCTCTGTGGGTGTAACATTTATTGACAATTTTGATACCTTCTGGAAACAAAGCTCGTTTGATAAGGAGGATGGGATCCATCCAAATAATTTGGGTTCCTGGATCCTTGCACAGCATTATAAGGCTGCATTGAGACAATTACTTGTCAATGACTCAAGCCCAGCTCAGTAAATTCCTACCATTGTGTCGCTGAGTTGTCATAATGTTTCAGCAATTATCCCAGGGGCGTTGGAAGACACAATGTAAGTAACCTAATTTATGCCCCTCTAACTGCGCTGAATGCCTCTGCTGATCCCACAGCTATTGTATGCAGTGATCATGTGCCTATGAACCAGAGTTATAGTGTTAGCATGTGTGCCATAGTTGGAAGTCCCATGTGTGCAGCTCACCCTGCACTAATATAAACAGCATGAGCATGTCTAATTCTGCTAAGCTTCCCAATAAAACAATGAAAACAATCCCAGAAAAGTGTTCAAAGATAGCCAACGTTATCATATGTAGCCTAAGAAACAAGGTTAATGAAGTAAATAATTGCTAGTAACAGATGACATTCATATTTTGACCTCTGATCTCTGAAACTCACTTAGATAATACCTTTGATGATTCAGTGGTAGCAATACAAGGTTATAACATTTACAGAAAAGACAAATGCCAGTGGTGGAGGTGTTGAAACTATACTATAACACTAAGATAAATCATATAAAGAATGATAGTAAAAAGCTTTGGAGCACCTTAAATTAAATTTTGGGCAAAAAGGCAAACTCAGCTTCATCATTCATTGAATCAGATGACTCATTAAACCCACTGATATGTCCAACTACTTTAATGATTTTTTAAATTGTCAAGATTAGCAAACTTAGGCATGACATGCCAGCAACAAACGCTGACACTACACATCCAACTATATCTGACCAAATGATGAAGTATTGTCATTTTTTATTCCATAAAGTGAGTGTGGCCTCATGTCTTGCAGCTACAATTGTCTGAGGTATCGAGAGCCTGGTCCGCAAGGCACAACGTTCCCAGCCGGACCCTGGGGGGGGGGGGGGGGGGGGGGGCTAACCGGATTTTTGTCCCTGATTCGGCCTTATCTCAGGTCCTGGAATATGCTCATTCCTCCAAGCTCACCTGCCATCCTAGCTCCCGTTGAACCCTGGCCTTCCTCTGACAATGCTTCTGGTGGCCCCCTTATGGTTCCTGATGTCTCAGCCTTCGTCGCCACATGCACGTGTGGGCTCAGAATAAGACTCTGCGGAAGGCCTCCTTCAGCCACTCCCTGTTCTTCATCGCCCCTGGTCTCATATGTCCCTGGATTTTGTCACTGTGCTTCCTCCGTCTGATGGCAACACCACTATCCTGACAGTGGTGGATAGGTTCTCTAAAGCTGCCCATTTCATCCCTCTCCCCAAGATACATTCAGCGAAAGAGACGACTCAGCTCATGGTGCAGCACGTCTTCCAAATCCATGGACTCCCTGTCGACATTGTCCCTGATCGTGGTTGTCAATTCTCGTCCCGATTCTGGAAGGCGTTCTGCACCCTTATTGGGTCATCAAGCCAGCTTGTCCTCCAGGTTTCATACCCGGTCCAACGGCTAGTCGGAGAGTGCCAATCAAGACCTGGAGACTATGCTTAGGTGCCTCTTCTCAACCAACCCCACCACCTGAAGCCAACAACTCATGTGGGTGGAATTCGACCGCAACACCCTTCCCTGCTTGGCCACTAGTCTCTCGCCTTTCGAGTGTTCCATGCGATATCAGCCCCCGCTCTTCCCTGAGCAAGAAGTCAGCATACCATCGGCCCAGATGTTCATCCGTCGCTGTCGCCGTACCAGGAAGACCGCCACCCTGCTCCCCGCTATCGCCTCGGGCAGAGGGTATGGCTGTCCACTTGGGATTTGCCCCTCCGGGTGGAGTTCCGTAAACGTTCCCCTAGCAATTTAATCGGCCCTTTATCGGCCCCGCACCCTCCGTATACATCCCACTGTTCATGTATCTAGGATCAAACCTCTGTCTCACAGCCCTTTGTCTCATGCTTCAAAACTAGCAGTGACTATAGAGAAAAACAGACCAAAAAGACATGGCAAAATGTTCAATCATTTAAGGGTTAAGACTTGCTGCCACTTCAGTCTGTACACTTCCAGTCACTTCCGGTCAGATAAAAATGTATTTTAATAGTAGCTATGCTTTCGTTCAGTCAACCTTCATTAGAGCATTTCTACACAAACAATAGTGAGACTGTAGTGGGCATTAATACTTTATATGTATAATGTGCATATACAGTATTTTATAGTATATACATCACATGCGACTTATAATAGGACTAAGCAATTAGCCTATTATAATGTTTATCTGACTTCATAAAGGTAATTCAAATATACAAGCAAGCATGATGCAATGAGTTGATGTTGACTAGCAAGAATTGGTCTGAGAATTGTCTATATCAAAGGCAGATATTTAATTAATATTGAACAATGAATGGATTCACATACAAGGCATAAAGCTTACGTTCCAAAGAATTAGAAGACAAAGCATGAACAGAAGAGATGCTTATTAGGCCAGAAGCCTAGGAAATAAGAATTGATCAAACAACCTTCCTCCATGGACTAGTTCCAGGATACAAGAGAGAGAACAACATTTAAATCAATTTACAACATTTACCATGCAACTCCGGGTGTCAGAGAGCACACAAATTAGGGCTGAGCCTACAGGACCCTATTTTCCTGTTTTTCCAGTTTTGCATTTTGCATACAACACCTTCACTAATCGGTTTTGAGTGTGCAGTAGAATCTGCTTATTATCAGCAACCAGCACAGAGAAAGGCCTGTCTTGCTGAAAGGGGCAATCTGGGATTCAAACAATTACTTTTTTGGTAAACAGCTGAGCAGTATTGCTGGAAAAATGTTAACCACTCAAATTCATTGAAGGAGCTATGGATGCAAGGACAAACAATGGAATAAAACAAGATTATAACAAGATTAACTAAGAAAGTAAAACTAAGCTCATGAGGTATTTATAAATTATTCAAGAAGAAATGGCTATATATAATTATATACCCCAGATTGCCCTTTTAAGAACTGCTTGTACAATGTTTTCTAATACTGTATGAAATAATTTAGGTTTCTCTGCATGGCTCTAGGGTTTTTCTTTATTTTTACTATTTTCTACATTGTAGAATAATAGTGAAGATATCAAAACTATGTGTGTGCACATTTGTTTGAATCCTTATACAATAAATAATTATAAATGATCAAACATTTTCACAGGTAATAAAGATCAGTGCAAAACATTTGAAACCTCAAGCAGAATAGTACAATATTAGCACCTATCCTATCTTTGTATAATAGCATTTACTTGGCAACTTTGTAAAAATAAGTGATGTTCCCATATGTAATAATACAATTACATTTTATTTGAAAATAGTAAGAAAGATGCGCTTACCTGAGTGCGTGGCTCCTTTCTCAATGTGGTAGTCTTTCCAAGTGTGTGTGTTCCACACTATTATCTTGAAACTAGCGTTTTTTAGGCTACAATAGTAAACATACTGTATCTATAGCCTAGAACGTGTACATATTATAATAACGTTTCTTGAAACTAGAGAAACTCCTCGAATGAATCCACCAGGAAGCGCTTGACTCCGTGACTAGACCGCCCAGGTTGCGTGCGCGAGTGCTGCGAAATAAATGTACACACAATTGTTATTCAATCATTTAATCCAAGCTGCTCCCGCTCATCAACCGGCGTCTCCGTAGTCCGGGTGTCTGTGTAGCCAGTTTTTTTTTGTTTTATTTGAGAGGTTTGACGCTATGAAAATCGGATCTCTGAAATGAAAATGGATGGTCCTCCCCTTTCAGCAAAACATATTTTACCTAAACCCTCCCTAACGCTTAAAAAAAGTGACCCTCCCCTATACCCAAAATAATAATTAAAATATAACGTGGATAGCAGAGAGCATGTTTACCATTTACCCCAATTTATTGGACAGACCAGAGCCTTAGATACAGTGCCTTGCGAAAGTATTCGGCCCCCTTGAACTTTGCGAACTTTTGCCAAATTTCAGGCTTCAAACATAAAGATATAAAACTGTATTTTTTTGTGAAGAATCAACAACAAGTGGGACACAATCATGAAGTGGAACAACATTTATTGGATATTTCAAACTTTTTTAACAAATCAAAAACTGAAAAATTGGGCGTGCAAAATTATTCAGCCCCCTTAAGTTAATACTTTGTAGCGCCACCTTTTGCTGCGATTACAGCTGTAAGTCGCTTGGGGTATGTCTCTATCAGTTTTGCACATCGAGAGACTGACATTTTTTCCCATTCCTCCTTGAAAAACAGCTCGAGCTCAGTGAGGTTGGATGGAGAGCATTTGTGAACAGCAGTTTTCAGTTCTTTCCACAGATTCTCGATTGGATTCAGGTCTGGACTTTGACTTGGCCATTCTAACACCTGGATATGTTTATTTGTGAACCATTCCATTGTAGATTTTGCTTTAAGTTTTGGATCATTGTCTTGTTGGAAGACAAATCTCCGTCCCAGTCTCAGGTCTTTTGCAGACTCCATCATGTTTTCTTCTAGAATGGTCCTGTATTTGGCTCCATCCATCTTCCCATCAATTTTAACCATCTTCCCTGTCCCTGCTGAAGAAAAGCAGGCCCAAACCATGATGCTGCCACCACCATGTTTGACAGTGGGGATGGTGTGTTCAGCTGTGTTGCTTTTACGCCAAACATAACGTTTTGCATTGTTGCAAAAAAGTTCAATTTTGGTTTCATCTTCCACATGTTTGGTGTGTCTCCCAGGTGGCTTGTGGCAAACTTTAAACGACACTTTTTATGGATATCTTTAAGAAATGGCTTTCTTCTTGCCACTCTTCCATAAAGGACAGATTTGTGCAATATACGACTGATTGTTGTCCTATGGATAGAGTCTCCCACCTCAGCTGTAGACCTCTGCAGTTCATCCAGAGTGATCATGGGCCTCTTGGCTGCATCTCTGATCAGTCTTCTCCTTGTATGAGCTGAAAGTTTAGAGGGACGGTCAGGTCTTGGTATATTTGCAGTGGTCTGATACTCCTTCCATTTCAATATTATCGCTTGCACAGTGCTCCTTGGGATGTTTAAAGCTTGGGAAATCTTTTTGTATCCAAATCCGGCTTTAAACTTCTTCACAACAGTATCTCGGATCTGCCTGGTGTGTTCCTTGTTCTTCATGATGCTCTCTGCGCTTTTAACGGACCTCTGAGACTATCACAGTGCAGGTGCATTTATACGGAGACTTGATTACACACAGGTGGATTGTATTTATCATCATTAGTCATTTAGGTCAACATTGGATCATTCAGAGATCCTCACTGAACTTCTGGAGAGAGTTTGCTGCACTGAAAGTAAAGGGGCTGAATAATTTTGCACGCCCAATTTTTCAGTTTTTGATTTGTTAAAAAAGTTTGAAATATCCAATAAATGTCGTTCCACTTCATGATTGTGTCCCACTTGTTGTTGATTCTTCACAAAAAAATACAGTTTTATATCTTTATGTTTGAAGCCTGAAATGTGGCAAAAGGTCTCAAAGTTCAAGGGGGCCGAATACTTTCGCAAGGCACTGTATGCAGTTTTAGAAATTGTGTAAGCATTGTATGGCAAGACAGAAATGTTGATAGCGCACAGGGCTGCCGGCCAGAAGGTCTGGTTGTGGGTTCGCAGACCACCGTGGACAAGAGTAGGGGTGGAAAGATCTCCTTTTATTTATAGTAAAAGCATTGCATGAATCTGTCATTGTATTTACAGGTCTGAGAAACAATAACCTTTTATAAAAATGTCATGCAATTCTAAGTCATTTTACATATTAGCAGAATGAATCATTTGGATGCTACAGGTGATCCTGAACTCGGTGTGCAAGTGCATTAGAACGTGCGTTGAAGATGTCGTTCCCATAGCAACGATTAAAACATTCCCTAACCAGAAACCGTGGATTGATGGCAGCATTCGTGTGAAACTGAAAGCGTGAACCACTGCTTTTAATCCGGGCAAGGTGTCTGGTAACATGACCGAATACAAACAGTGCAGCTATTCCCTCCGCAAGGCTATCAAACAAGCTAAGCGCCAGTACAGAGACAAAGTAGAATCTCAATTCAACGGCTCAGACACAAGAGGCATGTGGCAGGGTCTACAGTCAATCACGGACTACAGGAAGAAATCCAGCCCAGTCACGGACCAGGATGTCTTGCTCCCAGGCAGACTAAATAACTTTTTTGCCCGCTTTGAGGACAATACAGTGCCACTGACACAGCCTGCAACGAAAACATGCAGTCTTTCCTTCACTGCAGCCGAGGTGAGTAAGACATTTAAACGTGTTAACCCTCGCAAGGCTGCAGGCCCAGACGGCATCCCCAGCCGCGCCCTCAGAGCATGCGCAGACCAGCTGGCCGGTGTGTTTACGGACATATTCAATCAATCCCTATACCAGTCTGCTGTTCCCACATGCTTCAAGAGGGCCACCATTGTTCCTGTTCCCAAGAAAGCTAAGGTAACTGAGCTAAACGACTACCGCCCCGTAGCACTCACATCCGTCATCATGAAGTGCTTTGAGAGACTAGTCAAGGACCATATCACCTCCACCCTACCTGACACCCTAGACCCACTCCAATTTGCTTACCGCCCAAATAGGTCCACAGACGATGCAATCTCAACCACACTGCACACTGCCCTAACCCATCTGGACAAGAGGAATACCTATGTGAGAATGCTGTTCATCGACTACAGCTCGGCATTCAACACCATAGTACCCTCCAAGCTCGTCATCAAGCTCGAGACCCTGGGTCTCGACCCCGCCCTGTGCAACTGGGTACTGGACTTCCTGACGGGCCGCCCCCAGGTGGTGAGGGTAGGCAACAACATCTCCTCCCCGCTGATCCTCAACACTGGGGCCCCACAAGGGTGCGTTCTGAGCCCTCTCCTGTACTCCCTGTTCACCCACGACTGCGTGGCCACGCACGCCTCCAACTCAATCATCAAGTTTGCGGACGACACAACAGTAGTAGGCTTGATTACCAACAACGACGAGACGGCCTACAGGGAGGAGGTGAGGGCCCTCGGAGTGTGGTGTCAGGAAAATAACCTCACACTCAACGTCAACAAAACTAAGGAGATGATTGTGGACTTCAGGAAACAGCAGAGGGAACACCCCCCTATCCACATTGATGGAACAGTAGTGGAGAGGGTAGCAAGTTTTAAGTTCCTCGGCATACACATCACAGACAAACTGAATTGGTCCACTCACACAGACAGCATCGTGAAGAAGGCGCAGCAGCGCCTCTTCAACCTCAGGAGGCTGAAGAAATTTGGCTTGTCACCAAAAGCACTCACAAACTTCTACAGATGCACAATCGAGAGCATCCTGGCGGGCTGTATCACCGCCTGGTATGGCAACTGCACCGCCCTCAACCGTAAGGCTCTCCAGAGGGTAGTGAGGTCCGCACAACGCATCACCGGGGGCAAACTACCTGCCCTCCAGGACACCTACACCACCCGATGTCACAGGAAGGCCATAAAGATCATCAAGGACATCAACCACCCGAGCCACTGCCTGTTCACCCCGCTATCATCCAGAAGGCGAGGTCAGTACAGGTGCATCAAAGCTGGGACCGAGAGACTGAAAAACAGCTTCTATCTCAAGGCCATCAGACTGTTAAACAGCCACCACTAACACTGAGTGGCTGCTGCCAACACACTGACACTGACTCAACTCCAGCCACTTTAATAATGGGAATTGATGGGAAATGATGTAAATATATCACTAGCCACTTTAAACAATGCTACCTTATATAAATGTTACTTACCCTACATTATTCATCTCATATGCATACGTATATACTGTACTCTATATCATCGACTGTATCCTTATGTAATACATGTATCACTAGCCACTTTATACTATGCCACTTTGTTTACATACTCATCTCATTTGTACATACTGTACTCGATACCATCTACTGTATCTTGCCTATGCTGCTCTGTACCATCACTCATTCATATATCCTTATGTACATATTCTTTATCCCCTTACACTGTGTACAAGACAGTAGTTTTGGAATTGTTAGTTAGATTACTTGTTATTACTGCATTGTTGGAACTAGAAGCACAAGCATTTCGCTACACTCGCATTAACATCTGCTAACCATGTGTATGTGACAAATAAAATTTGATTTGATTTGATTTGAATTAATCGTGAATAATGATGAGTGAGAAAGTCATACCCCTCCAAAAATGCGAACCTCCCCTTTTATTGTAATGGTGAGAGGTTAGCATGTATTGGGGGCCTGATATTTGTCTGTAACTTTCTCACTCATCATTATTCACTACTAATTCAGGATTATCCATAATTAGCATCCACATTACTGTAGAACTCTTTAAAAACATATTCTATTCTTATTTACAATAAAAGTAACTCCTAAATGACACAATACATTATTTAGCATTATTTCCTATTGGAACAAAATAATCTCAAACACAACCAAAACAAACAGCAAATGCATCCAACATGTTTGTACCTGCACGCTAGGAATATGGGACCACTACTTTAGTACACATAAGTTAATTTGTCCCATTACTTTTGGTCCCCTAAAATGACTATGTACAAAAAGTGCTGTAATTTCTAAACAATTCACCCAATATGGATGAAAATACCCTAAAATTAAAGCTTTAACTTCGTAGCCATTGTATCAATTCACATCCAAAGCGCTGGAGTAGAGAGACAACATATATATATATATATATATATATATATATATATATATATATATATATATATATATATATATAGTACCAGTCAAAAGTTGATACACCTACTCTTTCAAGGGTTTTTCTTTATTTTTACTCTTTTCTCCATTGTAGAATAATAGTGAAGATATCAAAACTATGAAATAACACATGGAATCATGTAGTAAACAAATCCAAATATATTTGAGATTCTTCAAAGTAGCCACCCTTTGCCTTGATGACAGCTTTGCACACTCTTGGCATTTTCTCAACCAGCTTCATAAGGTAAGGTACCTGGAATGCATTTCAATTAACAGGTATGCCTTGTTAAAAGTTCATTTGTGGGGCCTCCTGGGTGTCCCATCGCGCACCAGCGACTCCTGTGGCGGGCCGGGCGCAGTGCACGCCAACCAAGGTTGCCAGGTGCACAGTGTTTCCTACGACACATTGGTGCGGCTGGCTTCCGGGTTGGATGTGCCCTGCGTTAAGAGGCAGTGCAGCTTGGTTGGGTTGTGTATGGGAGGACGCATGACTTTCAACCTTTGTCTCTCCCGAGCCCATACAGGAGTTGTAGCGATGAGACAACAATTGGATACCACGAAAAAGGGGGTGAAAAAAAAGTTAATTTGTGGAATTTCTTGTGTTGTGACAAGGTAGGGTTGGTATACAGAAGATAGCCCTACTTGGTAAAAGACCAAGTCCATATTATGGCATGAACAACTCAAATAAGCAAAGAGAAACAACATCATTACTTTAAGACATGAAGGTCAGTCAATAGGGAACATTTCAAGAACTTTTAAAGTTTCTTCAAGTGCAGTCGCAAAAACTATCAAGCGATATGATGAAACTGGCTCTCATGAGGACCGCCACCCAGAGTTATCTCTACTGCAGAGGATAAGTTCATTAGAGTTACCAGCATCAGAAATCAGCAATTAACTGCACCTCAGATTGCAGCTCAAATAAACACTTCAGAGAGTTCAAGTAACAGACTCATCTCAACATCAACTGTTCAGAGGAGACTGTGTGAATCAGGCCTTCATGGTCGAATCACTGCAAAGAAACCACTACTAAAGGACACCAATAATAAGAAGAGACTTGCTTGGGCCAAGAAACATGAGCAATGGAAATTAGACCAGTGGAAATCTGTCCTTTGGTCTGATGAGTCCAAATTTGAGATTTTTGTTTCCAACCGCCGTGTCTTTGTGAGACGCAGAGTAGATCTCTGCTTGTGTGGTTCCCTCCGTGAAGCATGGAGGACGAAGTGGGATGGTGTGAGGGTGCTTTGCTGATGACACTCTCTGTGATTTATAAAAAATTCAAGGCACACTTAACCAGCATGGCTACCACAGTATTCTGCAGCAATATGCCATCACATCAGGTTTGTGCTTAGTGGGACTATAATATTATTTTCAATGACCTAACACACCTCCAGGCTGTGTAAGAGCAATTTGACCAAGAAGGAGAGTGATGGAGTGCTGCATCAGATGACCTGGCCTTCACTATCATCCGACCTCAACCCAATTGAGATGGTTTGGGATGAGCAGCCAACAAGTGCTCAGCATATGTAGGAACTCCTTCAGGACTGTTGGAAAAGCATGCCAGGTGACTATCTCTTGAAGCTGCCAAGAGTGTGCAAAGCTTTATTCAAGGCAAAGGGTGGCTACTTTAAATAATTTTAAATGTAAAATATTTGGGGGGGAAATTTCATGATTCCATATTTGTTATTTCATAGCTTTGATGTCTTCACTATTGTTATACAATGTAATAGTACAAATAAAGAAAAACCCTTGAATGAGTAGGTGTATCAACTTTTGACTGGTACTGTATATATATATATATGTTGTCTCTCTACTCCAGCGCTTTGGATGTGAATTGATACAATGGCTACGAAGTTAAAGCTTTAATTTTAGGGTATTTGCATCCATATTGGGTGAAGACTGGTACTATGTGTCACTGTCCCAATACTTTTGGATCTCACTGTCATTAAATCTGAGACGTTAAATCTGAGATGTTACTTTCAAAAGCTAGGCCTACCTTTCCAACCCAGAAAGAGTAGACCTACCGACACAGAAAATTGTAAGCTTTAACTGTTGGCTACTCTTCTTCCATGGCTTTACCCAACTTAAAGAACGTCACAAGGGTTTCCTTAAAAGCTGTCTGGATTTAAACATATTCTATTTTATAGAAAGTGAATAGCTTAATCAATTGATAGTGATAGAATTAGATTACTTCCCAAGCAAAGACCATATTTTGTTTTCTCTACTATAGAAGGTTGTAGCTCAGTCTCTGAATGTCAAGGAAATTAAACAATGATATTGTCACGCCTGCTCCCGCTCCCCCCTCTGGTGCTCGAGGGCGCCAAGAGGCTCATCATTACGCACACCTGTCACCATCGTTACGCGCATCAGCGCTTCATTGGACTCACCTGGACTCCAACACTTATTGATTGCCTCCCCTGTATCTGTCTATTCCCCAGTTTCTTACCTGTGTCAGCATTAATGTAATTTTGTTCCCCCTGTCCAGACACTGTCCGTGTTTTGTTTCATGTCGTTTATTTATTAAACATTCACTCCCTGTACTTGCTTCTTGCCTCCCAGCGTCTGTCTTCACAGATATCCCCATATGCATCAGAGTTGCGTCTTTCCCGGGTATTTTACAGCTTGTTTCTAGCATAAAGCATTGTGGACCAAAGCGCTATTATAGATCACTTTATATAAAAATTATATGAATTATTTTCCTCAATCTTACCTTTTACTGCAGTGGGCTACATCAGGGTCACACAGAGTATTTATCAGTAAGTCTTAAGCAAATCCACTTTGAAATTATTATGGTTTTAAAAAAAAGAACACACCTGTAGGGTACTTGAGGGTAACTGACCCCCATTGTAATTCACATTAAGACCAGGGGATGTCATCAAATTATTTCGCCCAACACTTTTCCTGGCTGCTACTTGCTCACAACTTTTGGAGATATGTCAACAAAACGATTTTGTGGTAAGTTGTAGATATATTCCAATTAAGTTGGATTTACAATTGTCTTGTAAACATCCAAGTAGGAAAGCCTTAAAATTAACAATCCCCTTGTTTTGAGAGAAAAATGTAGATACATTTTGAGTAAAGTAGTAGTATTTTGGATGAGTGTGTTGGGGGAAACTCGCCCCTGCCCCCCCTTACTAGGTGGTAACTGGCCCCTGGGGGCAGTTTACCCCTTTATGGTTATGAATGTTTCTACCTGTCATTTAGACAATGTCTAACCAAGTTAGCGCTAGATTATGCTAACCTGCTAGTTAGCAACTTCCCATGCAGTAAATCACTAGCCAGCTAGCTAGTTAGAATGAACTGTTAGGAGTGCTAGCTACTGTAGCAACCTTACTACCAGATCGTCTGATGTAAAATGCATTAAAAAGATAACGTAACATAATTTCAGTTGTAAATGTTTCCACTAGTGACTGATAGCTTCACAGTTAGTGTTACTTTATAGCCTTTTAGCTATTTTACACAGCATTTTATTTCATATAGCTAGATAGCTGGATATTTTTAAGAGAGAGCTTTTCAGTTGGCATCTCTCCCCCTGTTTTCAGTCACAGGTGGGGACTGGATTAGGTGTGAGCAGTGCAGGGGGTGGTCTCATGAGTTATGCTCCAATTTTACTGGGGATACCTTTATTAGTGACCTATGTACAAATTATAATCGTTCAATAGCAGAGCATTAGAGAGTTGCCACATCAATGTTACACTGAATTAATTAGATAAGTTATTGTTGTTAAATGTTATATTCCAATGTTATTAGTTCTATTCCATTCCAATATTATTTTTTAAATGAATTAAAAACAACTATTGAAAATCTTTTGCTCCTGAATGTCATTTTAAAGACTGCTGGGATTTAAAATCTTGCATTATTCAAATAATATTTAGTGCAATTGTATATAATGGATTGTATGGAAAAGGAGAAACAAATGAATGTGCAGGTGTGTTAAAAAGAGGGACTTTAAATGAAATCTCCTCATAGTGTGGATATTCGTGCTCTCCTTCTCAAACTGAACAGAACATAGGCTATAGGCTAGTCCGCACGCAAGATAGTGAAGCTATCCAGGACCTCTATACCAGGCGGTGTCAGAAGAAGGCCCTAAAAATTGTCAAAGACTTCAGCCACGCTAGTCATAGACTGTTCTCTCTGCTACCGCACGGCAAGCAGTACCGGAGCGCCAAGTCTCGGTCCAAGAGGCTTCTAAACAGCTTCTACACCCAAGCCATAAGACTCCTGAACAGCTAATCAAATGGCTACCCAGACTATTTGCATTAGTAATTTTGAGGCATGCTCTGCAAGGGCCATGGCTTTTGTGAAGCAATAGGTAACGATGGGAGGCAGTTGTTGATGTGTTCAGAGGGTCCCTGGTTGAAGCAAAACTATTACACTTATTATTAGACTTTCTTGATAAAAGCTACAGTCTGAGATTGGTACGTCCAGTCTTGGAACACTATCTATAGATTTAAGTGGGGTTACCTTTTCGTTGCCCTATCCCTTTAGCTGCATACCAAAATAAGTGGCGGCGGCCACTTTGTTGTTGTTTTTTATTCGCAGACTGTAGCTTTAAGGAGTGACGATCTTACTTAGTCTAATCAGGACATACCAGGATCGCAGCTTCCTCTCACACCCCCTGTGGTGTAATCTTAACCCTAAGACAACATTCATGACAAATTGCTAATAGCTATCTTGTTCTGTTAGTCATTAGCGCCTGTCATTCTTCTCCCCCTCTGGCCATCGGCCTCAAAAAAACTAAAATCCAATATCATTGACTTAAAGTTAAAGTATGCGATTTGCCACTTATTTTGGTAAACAGCTGAGGGGGAATGGGGCTAGGTAAAATAAACTCCTCTCAAATTCGTATGCAGAGCTCTAGATACAAGGACTGAAAGTCCATGACATCCTCAAAACAAGCTTGTATTTTGGGTTCTGATGGGGTACAATAGTTGTGTCATCTTTTGTGACCTGCAACTGTGGATGACAGTGGAATATGCAATCTCTAGCCTGCTTTTGAACTGGGCCTAGCAGTGTACCCTTTACCAAGTCAGTTTGAGCTTCAGACAACACCTCTCTGCGTTTGTTCATTGTATGCATGGTATGGTGACAGTGACAGTTGGTTACAACAGACCATATATATTATAGTAGGGACGAGGCTTCTATACTCAACCACTTAGAACAAAAACATTTACGTTGCTTGTTTGTATAAATTGCAGAGACATTGGAAACTTTGAGTTTGCTGTCTGAAGATATCTCCGGTCACAGAGAGATGGATAAACCATGTGGTTCTATGTTTAGTGGGCAAGAAAACATATAATGACGCACTTAGCTGTTCCTTGAGTGGTCTGAGGGAGCGTTTTCAACTGTAACGTTAATGGCGATGGTTTTGGGAGCTCCTATGAATGCTCTAATAAGCCTTAAGATGCTTTTGGGAAACCGCATTTACAATAATGGTGATGGGAAAAATCCAGCAAGAGACCCGAGAAAAACGTCTCAGTGCCACTTTCAGTTCCATTAAAGGGGCAATCCGGGATTGGTACATCCATTTTTGAACTTTTAAATGAATGATAGATAGCCCTTGACTCTTGAAGAAT
The DNA here is from genome assembly GCF_013265735.2 of Oncorhynchus mykiss. NCBI lineage: Eukaryota > Metazoa > Chordata > Actinopteri > Salmoniformes > Salmonidae > Oncorhynchus > Oncorhynchus mykiss. The sequence continues at coordinate 7,516,834 of NC_048589.1, forward strand.
ATAACTTAGAAATGCCTCATGAGCATAGTTCAACCGTCTTAGCCCATCAGAACCCCAAACATAAGTTTGCATTACTCTGTTTGTAAACAAACATTGTATAGCTTCAAAACATGGTCTAAACTATCATTTTTATCTCACGGACGGTCAGTCTGTGTATCTATTTTTCCGTCTATGAATTTGAGAGTGGTTACTTTTCTCTAGCCCCATCCCTCAGCTGTTTACCAAAAAGAGGTTGGGTTAATGCGTTGTTGTTGTTTTTTAATCCCAGATTGCTCCTTTAATATTTGTTTTGAAACCTGAGTAAGATTACTAGCATTTGAAGACTCCCTCAGGGCTCTACAGATGCACTTTGCAGCTGCCTTTGTCTGGACCCACATGATAATTAATTAGTCTTTTACAGGAACTACTGCCATCCCACATCATAACCACAGGGTGGTGCAAGAGACTGAAACATACTCTGTGTTTTGGTCTTTTTGTCACTCTCCCCAACTGGGGATATTGTTAAAGGTCCAATGCTGCAGTTTTCCTCTGAATTAAAAAATAAATAAATAAAAATGTCCTTTTATTTAACTAGGCAAGTCAGTTAAGAACAAATTCTTATTTACAATGACGGCCTACTCCGGCCAAACCCGCATGATGCTGGGCCTGTTGTGCGTCGCCCTATGGGATACCAAATCATTCTGGATAACAATTAAGTACTTTACTGTGATTGTTTTCAATTAAAGTCGTCAGAAAGAGCCATTTCTCAAGCAAAAATGTTGCTAGGACTGAAAACGTGCTTTCAGGGACACAGTATTTTCAATCTAACTTCCTTTCCCCCTGAAAAACTCTGCTAAGGCAGCTTTCTACGCCTGCTACGTTTCTTTCTTATTGGTCTTTAAACTCATTTACCACCTGGTGATCTCACCAGGCAGGCCAAAACTTCATCCCACCAAAATAGGCTGATATTTCAGGCAGTCTTTTCAAACAGCTATTACGCTAAAAGGGCATACAGCTTGGCTTGGATTGGCTCGGTTCCGCACGATAGTGTGAATCAGGCTTATGACTGGGGTTATTGTTTCCCTATCCAGGTCACAATAAGAGCAGACCAGATACTCTAAGACTAAGTGGTAAGAATTTAGGTTTATTGCCTGCCCTGGTGCCCGCTGCTTCCCACAATGTATAGTGCCGAGTCACAACAGACATGAAGGCATGCTGTGTCCCACTGTGTGAAGTCTTATTTTATGACCCTGAAAACTAATCAAAAGGGGACCATCATGCTCTCACAGAAGCTTGGCTGGTGCGTGAAACCTGTGAATAGCAGCAAACATTGAAAAGATAAACGGTGCAGGGTCTGTCCTCAAAAAGATGCTGCATACTTAATTTACTTAATTTTTCATTTGTTTTTATTATTTTCACTGCATCAGGGATAGCGTACACAGATGTTTCGGCTTTGCAGCCTTCTTCTGGATTTCTCTCGGTGGTTAATGACATTCTCCTTGCACTTCTTTCCCTTATGCTTAAATACATGGGTCCATACAGGCACATGCACATATATACCAATGTAGCAACCATCTTGGTGCCACTGCCACCAGTGTAATTCCTGGTTTAAGGTTAAGCATAAGCTCGAACCATATTGCTGACAGAGAACACGATATAGAGACTTTTTGGTTATCAAGACCGACATACTCGGCCACTAGAGGGTATAAAATAACCATTTTTACTACGCCTTGAGAGTGAACATTGGGTGTGGAGCAACATTTTTGTAAGGGAGATAAACTTGATGATTAGTTGATTTGTTTGAATCAGCTGTGTAGTGCTAGGGTAAAAAAAACGAAATGTACACCCCTTGGGGCCAGAGGACAGTTCACCTCCAGTTTGGGAGACCCTGGTCTAGGCTGTGGTAGAGTAGTGGGTTCTGTAGTCTCAGTACATTAAATGTAGTGTAGACTGTCACACCCTAGGGTAGTGTTTCTTACAGCTGTTATGGCAAGACCTTATTGGATTAAAGACACATCTGAAAGAGACTTTACAGTGTCATACAAACAGGAGGAGTACAGCAGTTGATACTATTAACTGTGTGTGTGTGTGTGTGTGTGTGTGTGTGTGTGTGTGTGTGTGTGTGTGTGTGTGTGTGTGTGTGTGTGTGTGTGTGTGTGTGTGTGTGTGTGTGTGTAAGTTAGGATAATACAGCAGAGGTGCAGATCAGGCCTTCGAGTTCTCCAGTTCTGCTGGTTTTCTTTTCTCCCGGGCACTTAATTGATCAATTAACACTGGTTGGTTGGAGAGTGTACATACCTGCCTGGCCAGGTTGTCTGCCAGTCTCTTAGTTTACAGTCAAGAACAAAAAATAATCAGGACAGCAGGCTTCTAAGAAGGGAGATGAACTACATGATTGGCTATGGTAGACAAAAAAGAAGTGTACACATTTTAGAAGTGTACACATTTTAGCCTCCACCAACCATCACTTATTATATTCTCCATCTCTACGCTACCTTTCATATCTATCAACACTGATGCATGGAGGCCAGCTCTGTCTGATGATGATATGTGTTGTTGCATAGGTCAACCGATGGAATTCACCATCTCCCAACTTCCCAAACCCTTTGGATGAGTCGAGGGCTCACTGACTGGGTCCAGGTGTGCATAGCACCAGGAAAATGTTGGCAGGAGCCCAGAGGTTTTATGGGATAGCTTGGAGACGGTCGGGAGATGCTTGGGGTTGCATTCCAGAGAGAGGCTGCTGGAACGCCTCCTGGTGAACACCTTTCACGGTCGCTCCCGTTTCATCCCCAGCCTCTCCTTTCTGGCAGACATGAAAGTGTTGCAAGGATATTTTATCTCCACGGGCCTCGCCGTAAGCACAGGCCCACTTAAGACGAAGCAGGAAAGAAAAGATAAATGGGTAGGGCTTTACCTTGCGGTAGGGCTGCTGGGCTGGGATGAAACGTTTTTGGCAGGCTATATACTGTAGTTGCCGAGACAGATTTACCGCAATGGAATGTGCTCCTACAGTGATGGGGCATGCAAGGGTGAACTGTTAAAGACTGATCCGTGTTCACCTCCAGATAGGAGCTGACACTGAGGTTTACTGTACATACTGTACCTCTGGAGTAGTGAGGCTACATGCCTACATTTTGTAGAGAATTTGTGTAACAGAGCAGAATTCCACCTGTCTTAATGTCAAATAAATATGATTAATCAACCTGCCTTCAGTTCATAGACTAGTAGACTATGTGGAATGGTCAAAGCTTTGTAGCACAGATGTGATTTGACTCCATTGCTTTATTCATAACGCAAATGCACGTTTCGACATATTTATTCTAAATACAGGAGAATATTTCAATCCTGAATATTAAACTGGGTTTGATTGCAAAGTACATTTGAACCCCCTACTATGACACACAGACAGAGAGAGAGAGAGCAGAGTAACAGAATCATCTTCTCTTTCTTCCTATGAAACCGGTTGTGAGAGAAGGCACTGACTCATTTTCTGGGAATTATTACTATAAGCATGCTCCTTCAAACTGCCTTAGGTTTATGCAATGCATCACTATCTATATGACATGGGTGAGTCTAGATGTTTGGATAGCACTTAACCTAGCCTGCAGTATTAATGCATCCTCATGCAGTTACAGTATATTACATGGTAAGACTTGAACATGTGTGACCCATGTATTATTACCACACAGTCATTTTCAATCCGTTTCAATTTTGATACAAAGAGATGTAATATATTATAGCCTCATTACATGACATTATAAATGCTTTTACCAAGTTAGAAAGCTTTACACCTGCAGATGTTAAGTATTGTTACCAATAGCTGTTTGTGATGACGGATATTTGCACAGCTCTTCCAAAACCTTATTATCTTTCTTGTGTCTTCTACCTCTCCCCAGTCTTTACTTTCTCTCACCCTCTGTCTCCCTTTCTCTCTCTTTTTCCTCTCGATCATTCTCTTCCCCCCCTCATTACTGTTTTTCTGCTTTTCCTTCTCTCCATTTCTCGTCTCGTTTCCAGTGGTGTGTTGTCCTCCTTCCTTTTGCCTCTCCTTCAAGGGTATACCAGGATATTTATAGCCCTCTCTGACTACAGAGCACACCAGTCCCTGTAGAATCTGATGATTTTTTTTAATGTAAACACACATATGTACACACAGACTCATAATCATATCCCATACATGTACACACACACACACACACTCACACACTCACACATGCAAATGACAAGGATGGTTGTCATTCACTTTCCTGGCACGTTTTTGTTGGTGTCTGGGCATGCCTGCATGTGAAAACTAATAAGGCTTTTTGATGGGATTTCATTTCTTTGATTATTTTGACCTATTTAGTGTCTTCAGCAATGACAGACAGCTGCAGTATGAATGTTGCATTCGCCTCCCCTTGTGTAAAACAATATGATCACAGCATTGAGACAATCTGCCAAGAGTATTTTATTTAATGGGGTTGAATGCAGCTCGTTTTAACGAGGGATACACAATGGATTCTCTGTGAGATTCCATCAAGGTGTGTTTTTATTACAGAACAGTTTAGTCACCGCAGCCTCATAAAAAGGTCATGGATACGTGGGTACTTTGGAGATGAAATATGTTCATCCTACTGTTTCAGCGATCATGATGATGCTCAACCCACAGATTTGTAATTACACTAAGCAATGAAGGACTTCGTTTTTCATGTTCAGTTGAACAACGGTTAGAGGGAAAACTGTTTCCGTGCTCTTCCTCCTCTGCTTTTAACCTCATAAACAAACCCCTTTTAGAAGCCCGTAAATGACAACGACTCAAGAAACAAAAGCTAGCTGGGTGATTCTCATGAAACCAGTTTTAACTTTGGCAGTAACAAATTGAGTTTGAAAAACATAATGCATCTGCAACAATCAACTATTGGTCTGAAGACTAAGATACCTAGTGTATGGCATAGTGTCTTATTTTAAATACATTTTACATTTCTGCCTGAATTTTGCACATTCTCACCGCAAATTCTCATTACTGAAATTATTACATTTTTTGGGTTATTTAATAAAATGTTACTTCAGAAAAAACTAACATATTTGAATAAAACAGAAAAGGACACCTGCTCTTTCCACGACATAGACTGACCAGGTGAAAGCTATAATCCCTTATTGATGTCACCTGTTGAATCCACTTCAATCAGTGTAGTTGAAGGGGAGGAGACAGGTTAAAGAAGGATTTTTAACCCTTGAGACAATTGAGACGGATTGTGAATGGGCAAGAAACTAGATTTATGTGGGGTGTATGGCAGAAGGTGCCAGGCGCACCGGTTTGTGTCAAGAACTGCAACACTGCTGGGTTTTTCACACTGAACAGCTTCCCATTTGTATCAAGAATTGTCCACCACCCAAAGGACATCCAGCCAACTTGACAACTGTGGGAAGCATTGGAGTCAACATGAGCCAGCATCCTTGTGGAACGCTATCGACACCTTGTAGAGTCCGTGCCTTGACAAATTGAGGCTGTTCTGAGGGCAAAAGGGGGTGCAACTCAATATTAGGAATGTGTTCTGTACAATCAATATTAGTCAGTGGGTGTGCTGTGCTGGAAACATTAATTATTTACTGGGACCACTGCTTACAGCTATTGTACAGATTTTTTGTAAAACATTAGTTATTTGACTGAGTAGGAGTTGTCAATAAATATAGATATTTAAACCCCATTTAATTTACTTAAAGCCACAATAAGGAGCATGTTTATGACTTTTTTTGGAAAACTATTGCGGTAATGAGAATTTTTGCATTGGTAGTTGTGGAAATTGTGGTTAAATGCACAATATCTAATCAATAAACATAACAATAATTACAAAATGGTTAACTACAGATCCTAATCATATTGATCAAAGAGGAATTATGTTGGAAATGTGTTTATTTATTTTTCAAGGCTTTTTTGCCAAGTGCCAGTTTTGTGAGAATCACCCAACTAACTCATGGCTAGTTTTAGACTAGACATGATCAAAATCAAATCAAATCAAATTCTATACACCATGTCTAGTCTACATATCAATGTGTTCATTCCTGCTGGCTAAAAACGTAGTATGTACTGCTGAAATACGTAGATACTAAATGTAGACGGGAGGCGAGACACTCCACAGATAAAATACTTTATCTAATACTTCATTAAGTGGTTAAGTTTCAGTCACAGCAACTGAAACGTAATAGGAGAAGGTGTAGCCTATGACAGTAGGATAAATCATCCAACATCTGGGGCTTTTGGTTAATAAATAGCCAATCAAATGTGTGTGGGCCATGATTGAGCCAAGACTATAGGCAGTGGGAGGAGTCAAATAACACTTTCTTTGTAGGCGCATTGTGTTGATTGGCCCCTATTGTCACATGCATACAGTGAGATACAGATGCACTTTGGCCTCTCTGATAGTTGATTATATAAGTCTGTGGTGATGACAGTTATGGTCCTCTTCCTGGGTCCACATTGATTAGCACTGTACTGCTGCTTTTTCATTGACAGGACAGATATGAACCAATACAGGGCCAGCCAATTATTTTGAAATGTGGTTGCCAAGCTGGGCAACCAGGTATCAGCGTTTTGATTCCCCCAATTACCAGGTAGGTGGTTGCCAAAAAAAGTTGCACGACCCATGGCAAAAAGCCTATTCCTATTCCCAAAAGCATGAAATGTATGAGTCTTTTATGAAAGGAGACTCATTCATTTGTAAATGATATGATATCCCATATTGTTCATTGACAGACCAAATTCATACACACGTTTTTTCTGCAAAGTTCTCTGAAACTGATGCCTTCCTTACATTCCTTCCACTTAGGTCTGTTGCTCTGTCATAATTTTGAAAGCAACGCAATGTGTTGAAACCTATGCACTAATATTCAAAGAGTCTCCTGTCTCATGTTCTTTTCCCTTTGAATTCGGCATGTTTCGCTCTTTATTCAGTTAGACTTGAGGAAAGGCGGGACTCTACAGCAGGGAAGGGCGTTCTTGTCACCGTCAGACCCTACTAGTCATGCAGGGGGTGTGGGTCCACCGGCGCAAAGGAAAACCCACATTTTTCATTGTTAGGGACACGGTGGAATGTGATGGTTTGATCCTACAGCGCAGGGAGTGGAGGGAAGAAACAACGAAGGCAGTTCAGGAGGAAAACAAACCCTGTCCCGCTGGTGTACCAGTAAAATCTGTGAAAGAACTTGTGTTCAGTCTGGTTCAAACCTACAGAGTCATCTTGTCGGAACTCTTCGACACAAAGCGAATCAATTTGGGGACTATCGCAGATTTGTTTTCATGGCAAGGTAGGTGAACTAGTGTTTTGATAAATAAAACTACTTGTATTACTAAATCAATGAACAAATGTAACGACGGCACTGCAACTTCCTGAGTTCGACATGGGCAGGCATACTCCGAACTGCGGCAAGTTTTTACCCCTCCTCCCCCTGATCTTCTGCCGCAGCTAAAACGAAGCCTCCATGAAACACCGGACTGCAGCTAAACACTTGGGCCACGTTCAGTAGTCAAACGTGTGGAATGTTGCAGAATGAAATGTCACGAATAGAAGTGATGTGATTCCATATTATTCAAGTCCGAGAACATGTTTATACAGTGCTACATATTTCCAGATCCATGTATTTCAATATTTCTATCTGAACTTTCTACAACGTTGTGCCCTGCAGAGCAGGCAAGCTGGTTAAAAATGTGTAGGAGTTTGAAGTTCTCGTTTTAAGCGTTTGTAGATCACTGTAACTAAATGTAGCCTTTTATCATCATTGTTGTTACGAGTGGCTAGCACACTTACGTTCAGTGGGGATGTGCCACTCTGTGTGGAATGTTGGGGTTTCTGAATAGGAACATAAATATTTTCCTCGGAACAATGTATCATCAGGCTCAGGCGATTTCTTGAAATTAATTTGCAACACTAGTAGCCAGTCACCTTTCCACAATTCAAAAAAATCCAACTGTCAACTTAAGGCAGCTACAGTCCACTGTCACTTTGAAGATTTAGTTCCCACTATCGCCTAAAGTAGACAGTAAAATTAAAAATTATAGGTCAACTGGTCTGAACAAGATGGCAGTAAAAGCCTGTTATCTATATTGACACTTGACTGATAATATTTTAGCTGGTTCCCAAGTAGCCCAGTATTGGACTAAAGGAGCCTAACGTTACTTCTCAGTCCAAGGAGCTTACATGTTCTGCTATAAGGGGTGAATTGGCTCTGGAAGCCATAACAGCAAAATACTCCATCTAAACGTGAATCAATTCTCAATTGTGGCATGGTTCTAGAAACAGAAATCCCTCTACTTTCATATCACATCAAAATTTCACAAACGCAAAATACACACTTACTGTAAACTGTTTTAACACCGCAGCCAACAGTATTTTTCAGTGACAACACTTGTCACCCCCCTACAGAAGAGCCTTTGTCCATTGACTTATGTGTAATGTAATGGAACTGAGTCATGATCAAGGGCTAGTTCCCAAGTAGACTATGTTGACAGCCATAATTGGAATGATCTTCAAAAACCTGACCTCTATGGATAAATCGTCAAGTGTATTTAGGTCATTGCTCAAATTGTGAATACAGCAGGGAATGCTCAGCCTTAAACATGATAGACAACTTCGAATTGCCTTGATTGATGGCAGGCGTCGTCCATTATTATTTGCATAGATCTACTTCACATGGGAAGGGAGCTTTCCAAAGATTCCACAAACTGGCTACAGTTACGATTTAACTTTACCAATAGAGTAAGATGCACTAAGAGAGTAAGGTGGCGCCGACAGACATAGCAGCTCTGCTTCTAGCTCGTAAGCAACTTTGCAGTATTTTTTTTGTGTGTGTTATTTCTTACATTATTAGCCAAGAATGTTTTTTTGTGTTATTACATACAGCCGGGAAGAACTTTTGGATATTAGAGCAGTGGTAACTCACCAGCATTATGACCAGGGTTACGACTTTCCCGAATTGGATCCTTTGTTCGTACCCCCAAGGCAATTGAACTTATCCCAGAGACTGCTCCAAGATGCCATCGGCGGAGAAGAGGTATTCGGAGTGAACTTCTTGTCCGAATCACGAGGCATGCACACCATCCACTACTTCAGAGTATTTTACTCACTAATGTTCAGTCTCTAGACAATAAAGTAGCCAAGCTCAGGGCGAGGATCTCCTTCGAGAGACTTCAGGAACTGTAACATACTCTGTTTCACGGAATCATGGCTCTCTCGGGATTTACTGTCCCTGTCAATACATCGCGCAGACAGGAATAAACAACTCTCCGGGAAGTAGAATGGTGGTGGTGTATGTTTCAGGATTAACTACTCATGGTGTGATTGTGATAACATACATAAACTCAAGTCCTTTTGTTCACCGACCTAAACTCGGCAAAAAAAAGAAATGTCCTTTCACTGTCAACTGTTTATTTTTAACAAACGTAACATTTGTAAATATTTGTATGAACATAAGATTCGACAACTGAGACATAAACTGAACAAGTTCCACAGACATGTGACTAACAGAAATAGAACATTTTCCCTGAACAAAGGGGGGGTCAAAATCAAAAGTAACAGTCAGTATCTGGTGTGGCCCACAGCTGCATTAAGAACTGCAGTGCATCTCCTCCTCATAGACTGCACCCAATTTGCCAGTTTTTGCTGTGAGATGTTACCCCACTCTTCCACAAAGGCACCTGCAAGTTCCAGGACATTTCTGCGGGGGAATGGCCCTAGCACTCACCCTCCGATCCAACAGGTCCCAGACGTGCTCAATAGGAATGAGATCCGGGCTCTTCGCTGGCCATGACAGAATACTGACATTCCTGTCTTGCAGGAAATCACGCACAGAATGAGCAGTATGGCTGGTGGCATTGTCATGCTGGAGGGTCATGCCAGGTTGAGCCTGCAGGAAGGGTACCACATGAGGGAGGAGGATGTCTTTCCTGTAACGCACAGCATTGAGATTGCATGCAATGACACCAAGCTCAGTCCGATGATGCTGTGACACACCGCCCCAGACCATGATGGACCCTCCACCTCCAAATCGATCCCACTCCAGAGTACAGGCCTCGGTGTAACGCTCATTCCTTCGACGATAAAGGCGAATCCGACCATCACACCTGGTGAGACAAAACCACGACTCGTCAGTGAAGAGCACTTTTTGCCAGTCCTGTCTGGTCCAGCGACGGCGGGTTTGTGCCCATAGGCAACGTTGTTTGCTGGTGATGTCTGGTGAGGACCTACCTTACAACAGGCCTACAAGTCCTCAGTCCAGCCTATTGCAGACAGTCTGAGCACTGATGGAGGGATTGTGCGTTCCTGGTGTAACTCGGGCAATTGTTGTTGCCATCCTGTACCTGTCCCGCAGGTGTGATGTACCGATCCTGTGCAGGTGTTTTTACACGTGGTCTGCCACTGCGAGGACGATCAGCTGTCCGTCCTGTCTCCCTGTAGCGCTCTCTCACAGTATGGACATTGCAATTTATTGCCCTGGCCACAGCTGCAGTCCTCATGCCTCCTTTCAGCATGGATAAGGCACGTTCACACAGATGAACAGGGACCCTGGGCATCTTTCTTTTGGTGTTTTTCAGAGTCAGTAGAAAGGCCTCTTTAGTGTCCTAAGTTTTCATAACTGTGACCTTAAAAGCCTACCGTCTGTAAGCTGTTAGTGTTTTAAGGACCGTTCCACAGGTGCATGTTCATTTATAGTTTATGGTTCTGATGTTTGCTAGAGAGCATTTGGATGATCCAGAAGAAGATTGGGAGAATGTCATATGGTCAGATGAAACCAAAATAGAACTATTTGGTAAAACTCAACTCGTTGTGTTTGGAGGACAAAGAATGCTGAGTTGCATCCAAAGAACACCATACCTACTGTGAAGCATGGGGGTGGAAACATCATGCTTTGGGGCTGTTTTTCTGCAAACGGACCAGGACGACTGATCCGTGTAAAGGAAAGAATGAATGGGGCCATGTATCGTGAGATTTTGAGTGAAAACCTCCTTCCATCAGCAAGGGCATTGAAGATGAAACGTGGCTGGGTCTTTCAGCATGACAATGATCCCAAACACACCGCCCGGGCAACGAAGGAGTGGCTTTGTAAGAAGCATTTCAAGGTCCTGGAGTGGCCTAGCCAGTCTCCAGATCTCAACCCCATAGAAAATCTTTGGAGGGAGTTGAAAGTCCGTGTTGCCCAGCAACAGCCCCAAAACATCACTGCTCTAGAGACGGATTTGCATGGAGGAATGGGCCAAAATACCAGCAACAGTGTGTGAAAACCTTGAAGAATTACAGAAAACGTTTGACCTCTGTCATTGCCAACAAAGGGTATATAACAAAGTATTGAGAAACTTTTATTGACCAAATACTTATTTTCCACCATAATTTGCAAATAAATTCATTAAAAATCCTACAATGTGATTTTTCTGGAAAAAAAATTCTAATTTTGTCTGTCATAGTTGAAGTGTACCTATGATGAAAATTACAGGCCTCTCATCTTTTTAAGTGGGGGAACATGCACAATTGGTGGCTGACTAAATACTTTTTTGCCCCACTGTATACTTTGTGCATGACACAAGTCATTTTTCTAACAATTGTTTACAGACAGATTATTTCACTTAATTCACTGTATCACAATCCAGTGGGTCAGAAGTTTACATACACTGAGTTGACTGTGCCTTTAAACAGCTTGGAAAATTCCAGAAAATGATGGCTTTAGAATCTTCTGATAGGCTAATTGACATAAATTCAGTCAATTGGAGGTGTACCTGGGGTTGTATTTCAAGGCCTACCTTCAAACTCAGTGCCTCTTTGCTTGACATCATGGAAAAATCAAAAGAAATCTGAAAAAAAATTCTGGTTCATCCTTGGGAGCAATTTCGAAACGCCTGAAGGTACCACGTTCATCTGTACAAACAATAGTACGCAAGTATAAACACCATGGGACCACACAGCTGGCATACCACTCAGGAAGGAGATGTGTTCTGTCTCCTAGAGATGAATGTACTTTGGTGCGAAAAGTGCAAATCAATCCCAAAACAACAGCAAAGGACCTTGTGAAGATGCTGGAGGAAACCGATACAAAAGTATCTATATCCACAGTAAAACGAGTCCTATATCAACATAACCTGAAAGGCCAGACTATGGTTTGCAACTGCGCATGGGGACAAAGATGATACTTTTTGGAGAAATGTCCTCTGGTCTGATGAAACAAAAATATAACTGTTTGGCCATAATTATCATCGTTATGTTTGGAGGAAAAAGGGGGAGGCTTGCAAGCCGAAGAACACCATCCCAATTGTGAAGTACGGGGGTGGCAGCATCATGTTGTGGGGGTGCTTTGTTGCAGGAGGGACTGGTGCACTTCAGGAAATAGATGGCATCATAAGGTAGGAAAATTATGTGGCTATATTGAAGCAACATCTCAAGAAGCTAAAGCTTGGTCGCAAATGGGTCTTCCAAATTGACAATGACCCCAAGCATACTTCCAAAGTTGTGGCAAAATGGCTTAAGGACAACAAAGTCAAGGTATTGGAGTGGCCATAACAAAGCGATGACCTCAATCCTATAGAAAATTTGTGGGCTGAACTGAAAAAGCGTGTGCGAGCAAGGAGGCCTACAAACCTTTCTCGGTTACACCAGCTCTGTCAGGAGGAATGGGACAAAATTCACCCAACTTATTGTGGGAAGCTTGTGGAAGGCTACCCGAAATGTTTGACCCAAGTTAAACAATTTAATGGCAATGCTACCAAATACTTATTGAGTGTATGTAAACTTCTGACCCACTGGGAATGTGATGAAAGAAATAAAAGCTGAAATAAATAATTCTCTCTACTATTATTCTGACATTTCACATTCTTAAAATAAAGTGGTGATCCTAACTGACCTGATGGGGAATTTTTACTTTGATGTCAGGAATTGTGAAAAACTGAGTTGAAATGTATTTGGCTAAGGTGTATGTAAACGTCTGACTTCAACTGTATGTACAGTACAATTGGAAAGTATTCAGACCCCTTGACTTTTTCCAAATTTTTGTTACTTTAAAGCCTTATTGTACAATTGATTAAATACATTTTTTCCTCAATCTACACACACTACCCCATAATGACAAAGCAAAAACAGGTTTTAAAAAATCTTGCAAGTGTATTAAACAGATCCCTTATTTACCTAAGTGTTCAGACCCTTTGCAATGAGACTCGTAATTGAGCTCGGGCGCATCCTGTTTCAATTGATCATCCTTGATGTTTCTACAACTGGATTGGAGTCCACCAAAATAAATCTGTAGCATTGACGGTTCCCTAGAACACAGTGGCCTCCATAATTTTTAAATGGAAGAAGTTTGAAACCACCAAGACTCTTCCAAGAGCTGGCTGCCTGGCCAAACCAAGCAATCTGGGGAGAAAGGCATTGTTCAGGGAGGTAACCAAGAACCCAGTGGTCGCTCTGAATCAGCTCCAGAGTTCCTCTGTGGAGATGGGAGAACCTTCCAAAAGGACAACCATCTCTACAGCACTCCACCAATCATGCTGCAGAGATGGTTAAAAGTATTCAGACCCCTTTATTCTTTCCACATTTTAAGTTTCAGCCTTATTCTAAAATGGATTAAAATAGTTATTTCCCCTCATCAATCTAAACAGGTTTTTAGAAATGTTAACAACAAAACGAAATACTGACATTTTTGTACTTTGAAGCACATTTTAGCAGGAATTACAGCTTCGAGTCTTCTTTGGTATGATGCTACAAGCTTGTCACACCTGTATATGTGTTTCTACCATTCTTATCTGCAGATCCTCTCAAGCTCTGTCAGGTTGGATGGGGAGTGTTGCTTCACAGCTATTTTCAGGTCTCTCCAGAGATGTTCACTCAAGGACATTCAGAGACTTGTCCCGAAGCCACTCCAGCGTTGTCTTGGCTGTGTGCTTAGGGTCGTTGTCGTATTGGAAGGTGCACCTTTCCCCAATCTGAGGTCCTGAGGGCTCTGGAGCAGGTTTTTATCAAGGATCTCTATACTTTGCTCCATTCATCTTTCCCTCGATCCTGACAAGTCTCCCAGTCCCTGCTGCTGAAAATATCCCCACAGCATGATGCTGCCACCACCACCATGCTTCACCGTAGGGATAGTGCCAGGTTTCCTCCAGACATGACGCTTAGCATTCAGTCCAAAGAGTTTAGGTGCCTTTTTGGCAAACTCCAAGTGGGCTGTCATGTGCCTTTTTACTGAGGTGTGGCTTCTGTCTGGCCGCTCTACCATGAAGGTTGTAGACGCATTTCAAGGATGATCAATGGAAACAGGATGCACCGGAGACCAATTTTTAGTCTCATAGCAAAGGAATACTTATGTAAATAAGGTACTTCTGTTAATTTTTTTATACATTTTCAAAAATGTCAACCTGTTTTTCGTTTTGTCACAATGGGGCATAGTTTGTAGATTCAGGAAAATAATAAATATTTAATCAATTTTAGAATAGGGCTGTGACGTTACAAAATGTGGGAAAGGGGAAGGGGTCTGAATACTTTCCGAATGCACTGTAGGCTACATATAACGAGTGTCAAAGGAATGAGGTGCAACGCTGAGTCTGAACAGCAATGCTCCCCCAGCTGCAGTACAAGTAGCAGCAGTGGAATGGTAATCTGGAAGGTGGGGCCTGTAAAAAGAGAGTGAGGGAGAAAAATAGAGGGGACCTGCCTTGACCTGTTTCAGACATGAAGGCAATTCACTGATCGCTTTCCAGTAAGTCCCAGAGCCAGTTACCAACTCTGCTACTGCTTTCACCCCTTCTGATGGTGGGAACACAAGTACAATCAACTTGGACTGGGAGATAGGCACAGCTGCATGCATTGGAGGTTCACTGTATGTGCATATGGGGCAATGACCTATCCCTTTTGGCGTAAGTAGTAATTCAGAAGTACACAGGCATTACTGTTGTAGATACAAACCACTTCCTACCTGGTAGACCTTACAGCCAAGGAAAAGGACATTTTGTGTCTTCATGCTAAACCGTTGAGGTTACAATGCCAAAACAAAGCAATCTCTACACTTGAATTGCAATCCCTTCATAGCCTGCCTGTGTGAACATTGGCCAAGTGAACATGTTGGCCAAGTAGAGTAGTAAAACTAGTGCTGTCCTGTTCCACCTCCCATTTGGACTCTTTGTGCCAGTCTACTGTAGCAAACTTTACTTTCACCTTTTGACTGGTCACTTGGTAGGTCTCTGGTGTTTTTCCTTTGGCATTGTGTCACTCTTTCAGTTGACTTTTTCTTAGTGAACATAACGTAGTGTAAAGACTATTGCTGAGAATTTGAATCCTTAGAGTTTACTATGTAGAATTGACTTTTTATGCTATAGAGTGAAAGCAAGCGACGGGGCAGAGTTTGTTCAGTGGCCAAGTGTGTCGCCCATGCAAAGTAATAATTTCCCTCTCTTTTTACGAGCTGGGCTTACACATGATTTGTTTTCCACGTGATGGAAGCATGCAATGAAATGGCATCTGCTGCCTTTGACTGAAACCAAAGGCTAATCATTATGGGTGTCCAATAAGTGTAATTATCAGACTTACTCGGCGGGCCTGAGGATTATGGAGTGGCTCAATGACTAGTGTGGGGATTAAATTGAAAATGGTGGTTTTCTGCCTTTTGGGCTTTTCAGACCACTTGGCACATTAAGGAGAAAGTGCTCTGGAGTTGGGGTATTATTGAACTGCCCTTAATTGTATAAGTCTAAAATTGTATTTTAGTGAAGTGCTTTTACTCTTAGAATGGTACTCCTCCCTGGGACGGCATAGTCAACGATACAGAGGATGTTTTTTTTTTATGGTTCTCCCTGAAATAGTACAGATTAGTCATATTGAGTTTAATGAAGCACACAGCCCACATGTATTGTGATAATGTAATAATGGCCTGAGTATCCGGGACGGGCTCGTGTTGACGCTACACAGGCCAGCTGGACACTGCTGACTTAGCGGCGGCAAGGGGAATGGATTTATGCTTTTGACATTCCGTGTGTGTGTGTGTGTGTGTGTGTGTTAAGGAGGGTTATAAATGCCTCTGGAGTCTGCTAACACTGGCTTCGCCTGTTGGGCTTTGCCTTTTGGGTCTGTTTATTGGTGTTTTTCCCCCAATGGTGCCTCTATGTTCAGGACCCTGGGAAGTGTTAGTGGCCCTTAACCCTTTTCCTGCCAGCCGCACTTTTATCAGTGGCGGGTGGGTGACAGGGCTTGTCTCTGTGATTTCAGCTGGAGTTCAAACCACTTGTCTGTACGTTCTTGCAGCGCCGCTGATCGGTCTTCAGATCCTAGAGATTGAGAGTGTCAGTAAAGCGTTCCCAGTTCACACCGCTGTTCACTCACTCATTAAAGAACGCCCTTTGACCTACTGGGGCAGATCCGTTGTCACTCCAAAGATGTCACCCTGGGCAGAACTGCGTTATATTTACCCTGTACTAATCTACAGTATATTCCTGTATAGGCCAGGGTGATTTTGGCACTGGCAAGACTTATTCAGAATAGTTTTTTTTTAAGTTACTATACGTCGTTGTTACCAAACAAACCAGATATCATTTTAATGTTACTTTCCATTTCCACTACAACACAGTGAACTAGCCTCTGGACACTGAAACCCAAGCCTGTGTCCATAGAGTCATGCAAAAGACAAGACAGGTATTTATCTCCTTTCCTCCCAGACCCCTTTATTCATTATGAAATGAGATTAGGGCCGTTCCATTTCATTTCAATCACTTTTGGATCGAACCCCTTTTAGATTTCAACAAAACTTAACCATACATATTTGCCCATGGTAGAATTGGTCAAAAAGTAACTTTGTGGACTTGAATGCAAAACCATTTAAGAGATAGAGGTGCTCAAAGTTGTCCCATTTTTGCATTCCCCACCCAATCATCAGACATCCATGTCTTAATCGCTGGAAAATATAAACGGTTGAGTTTGATATAATTTAAAAGCTTACAAACAGGAGTCATAGAAATACAATACATTACCCAAAGTATGTGGACACCTGCTCGTCGATCATCTTATTCCAAAATCATGGGCACTAATATGGAGTTGGTCCCCCCTTTGCTACTATAATAGCCCCCACTCTTCTGTGAAGGGTATCCACTAGATGTTGGATGTGCAGTGATGTTGGGCGATTTAGGTTTAGCTCGCAGTCAGCGTTCCAATTCATCCTAAAGGTGTTCAATGGGGTTGAGGTCAGGGTTCTGTGCAGGGCAGTCAAGTTCTTCCACAATGATCACGACACCATTTCGGTATAGACCTCTCTTTGTGCATGGGCGCATTGTCATGCTGAAACAGGAAAGGACCTTCCCCAAACTGTTGCCAGAAAGTTGGAAGCACATACTGTGGGGCAAAAAAGTATTTAGTCAGCCACCAATTGTGCATGTTCCCCCACTTAAAAAGATGAGAGGCCTGTAATTTTCATCATAGGTACACTTCAACTATGACAGACAAAATGAGAATTTTTTTTCCAGAAAAATCACATTTGTAGGATTTTTAATGAATTTATTTGCAAATTATGGTGGAAAATAAGTATTTGGTCAATAAAAGTTTCTCAATACTTTGTTATATACCCTTTGTTGGCAATGACAGAGGTCAAACGTTTTCTGTAATTCTTCAAGGTTTTCACACACTGTTGCTGGTATTTTGGCCCATTCCTCCATGCAGATCTCCTCTAGAGCGGTGATGTTTCGGGGCTGTTGCTGGGCAACACGGACTTTCAACTCCCACGGACTTTCACGTCTGGCACTGCAGGATTTGAGTCCCTGGCGGCGTAGTGTGTTACTGATGGTAGGCTTTGTTACTTTGGTCCCAGCTCTCTGCAGGTCATTCACTAGGTCCCCCCGTGTGGTTCTGGGATTTTTGCTCACCGTTCTTGTAATCATTTTGATCCCACGTGGTGAGATCTTGCGTGGAGCCCCAGATCGAGGGAGATTATCAGTGCTCTTGTATGTCTTCCATTTCCTAATAATTGCTCCCACAGTTGATTTCTTCAAATCAAGCTGCTTACCTATTGCAGATTCAGTCTTCCCAGCCTGGTGCAGGTCTACAATTTTGTTTCTGGTGTCCTTTGACAGCTCTTTGGTCTTGGCCATAGTGGAGTTTTGAGTGTGACTGTTTGAGGTTGTGGACAGGTGTCTTTTATACTGATAACAAGTTCAAACAGGTGCCATTAATACAGGTAACGAGTGGGGGACAGAGGAGCCTTTTAAATAAGTTGTTACAGGTCTGTGAGAGCCAGAAATCTTGCTTGTTTGTAGGTGACCAAATACTTATTTTCCACCATAATTTGCAAATAAATTCATTAAAAATCCTACAATGTGATTTTCTGGATTTTTTTTTCTCTCATTTTGTCTGTCATAGTTGAAGTGTACCAATAATGAAAATTACAGGCCTCATCTTTTTAAGTGGGAGAACTTGCACAATTGGTGGCTGACTAAATACTTTTTTGCCCCACTGTATGCTGTAGCTTTAAGATTTCCCTTCACTGAAACTAAGGGGCCCAGCCCGAACCAGGAAAAATAGCCCCAGAACATAATTCCTCCTCCACCAAACTTTACAGTTGGCACTATGTATTGGGGAAGGTAACGTTCTTTGAGACTTTCGAACAAAAACATGCAGGGCTTGACATTTACCTGTCAATCGACTTGTCCTTCATACAAGGATGTGACTGAAAATGTTGTTGTGGTGTTTGATGAAAACCATCATAATGTTTTTCTTTTGAGAATGCATGGCTCTGTGCTCGATGTTATACACCTGTCAGCAACGGGTGTGGCTGAAATAACTGAATCCACTCATTTGAAGGGTTGTCCACATACTTTTGTATATACAGTTGAAGTCAAAAGTTTACATACACTTAGGTTGGAGTCATTAAAACTCGTTTTTCAACCACTCCACGTTTTTCAACCACTCTTGTGAACAAACTATAGTTTTGGCAAGTTGGTTAGGACATCTACTTTGTGCATGACACAAGTCATTTTTCCAACAATTGTTTCCAGATAGATTATTTCACTTATAATTCACAGTATCACAAATCCAGCGGGTCAGAAGTTCACATTGACTAAGTTGACTGTGCCTTTAAACAGTTTGGAAATTCCCGAAAATGATCGTTCTAGAAGCTTCTGATAGGCTAATTGACATAATTTGAGTCTAATGGAGATGTGGCTGTATTTCAAGGCCTACCTTCAAACTCAGTGCCTCTTTGCTTGACATCATGGGAAAATCAAAAGAAATCAGCCAAGACCTAGGAAAAACATTTTTGACCTCCAAGTCTGGTTCATCCTTGGGAGCAGTTTCCAAACGCCTGAAGGTAGGACTTTCATCTATACCAACAATAGTATGCAAGTATAAACACCATGGGACAACGCAGCCGTCATACCGCTCAGGAAGGAGACGCATTCTGTCTCCTAGAGATTAACGTAAACGTAACGTAACGTAAAGTGCAAATCAATCCCAGAACAATATATATTGAAGCAACATCTCAACATCTCAAGACAAGGAAGTAAGGAAGTTAAAGCTTGGTTGCAAATGGGGCGGCAGGGTAGCCTAGTGATTAGAGCGTTGGACTAGTAACCGGAAGGTTGCGAGTTCAAACCCCCGAGCTGACAAGGTACAAATCTGTCGTTCTGCCCCTGAACAGGCAGTTAACCCACTGTTCCCAGGCCGTCATTGAAAATAAGAATTTGTTCTTAACTGACTTGCCTGGTTAAATAAAGGTAAAATAAAAAAATGGGTCTTCCAAATGGACAATGACCCCAAGCATACTTCCAAAGTCAAGGTATTGGAGTGGCCATCACAAACCCTGACCTCAATCCTATAAAACTTTTGTGGGCTGAACTGAAAAAGCGTGTGTGAGCAAGGAAGCCTACAAACCTGACTCAGTTACTTACACCAGCTCTGTCAGGAGGAATGTGCCAAAATTCACCCAAATGATTGTGGGCAGCTTGTGGAAGGCTCCCTGAAACGTTTGATGCTACCAAATACTAATTGAGTGTATGCAAACTTCTGGCCCACTGGGAATGTGATGAAAGAAATAAAAACGGAAATAAATAATTCTCTCTACTATTATTCTGACATTTCACATTCTTAAAATAAAGTGGTGATCCTAACTGACCTAAAACAGGGAAGTTTTACTAGGATTAAATGTCAGGAAATGTGAAAAACTAAGTTTAAATATATTTGGCTAAGGTGTATGTAAAACTTCCGACTTCAACTGTATAGTGTATAATTGATAGAATGGACATATCCCTTAGAACCACAGCAATTTAACTGGTACATAACTGGTACATGGAAATTGAATAGTAATGTTTACTTCTAATTACTTACTACCACAAAGATGGCCGCCGGTCCACCCACTGTCAAATGTCAACTTAAAAGGGGAATTTCTATTTTCTATATTTCAGTAGGTTTCCTATGGAAGGTTGACAGTATAGATCTGATCTTCCCATCCAAGTCAACATTCTCCGATGTGTGGATCTCCAACCTTCTTTGTGCTACCTTTTTGAAAGTTGACATTTTTAAATTGTATTCCCATTTTTAGTACATTTATCAGCCAAAATATGACACCCACCCTGTATTTAAGAGCATGCTGTGTCTCAACTGGTGGCGGGTACAACACACACCTCAGATGATTTAATATAGGATCTAAGCTGCAACATATGCGGGGATAATTGACATTTAATGTTTAAAAATGACTATTTCATAAAGCTTTTAAAAAAATAAATGTATAAAATAGGTTGACAACCCTGTTTGTAAGCTTTTTAAATGACATCAAACTCAGAAGTGTATCTTTTCCAGTGATGAAGACATGGATGCCTCATGGTAGGGTGGGGTATGAAAATGGGTCAACTTTGAGCACTTCTATCTCCTAAATATTTTGGCATTCAGAAAAAGTTACTTTCTGACCACTTCTACCATGGACAAATATGTATAGAAAGTTGTTGTTTGTTGTTCAAATCAAAACGGTTGTGGTCAAGTCATTGAAATCAAATGGAACGACCCAATATTCCTATGAGGGACACAATAGATTGCCTCTCGTGGTGTAGCTTTGCGTTATGGCTTAATCTAGGTCGCCTGTCACTGTCATGCTGTAGCATTTTTAAAATTTAACAGGGCTGTGACGTAAGGCCCAGGGGGGACTTGAGTTTCATTTGGTGTAAGTTAATTTAGCCATCCAACCCTTTGGAACTGAAACATTTTGGTTTGAGTGCCACAAGCGGCGAGGTGTGTGTGTGTGTGTGTGTGTGTGGCAAGATAAAAGGTACAATACGGCTAAGGGGACAACATGATTGAGTCGTAAGTGGCTTTGTGTTGGCATGTCCTTTTTGCGGTGACTTTGGCCTCGTTTGTGTTAAAACATGCATGGGCTGCTCATTATTGGACGTTCCGATTGGATCTGGCAAATCTCATTCAACCCACTGATGGGGGATTGATGCTCACCCAAGCAGCAGGTGATTGTGGATAGGGAGGGAAATGACTTTGAGGAGCGACGAGCAGCGTTTTCTTGGTGGCCTGCTTTGATGGAGCACGTGGCTTTGTGACGTCAGTTACTGTCAATATAGTCAGAGCTCTGGGACCACAAGGATCATGATGAATCAACAAGTTGATCTGACCAGTTGATCAATGAACTCTTTTCTCAATGTAAGTGGGGCGGCAGGTAGCCTGGTGGTTAGAGCGTTGGGCCAGTAACCGAAAGGTTGCTAGATTGAATCCCAGAGCTGACAAGGTAAAAATATGTTGTTCTGCCCCCCGGCCGTCATTGTAAATAAGACTTTGTTCTTAACTGACTTGCCTAGTTAAATAAAGGTTTAATTAAAAAAAATATATATATATATATTTTAAAGTGCCTGTTCCTGGAATTCAACTGGATCAGAACTACTACATGTCAAGATCCTCGTACACATTAGTTCGGGGGGGGGGGGGGGGGGGTGTCGATAGTTACATTTCTGGATATTATTTTTGACTATATATCATATTGTTTTTACCATCACAAAATTGTTTTTGAGCTAATTAGCTGTACCTGCACCAAAACTCTAGTATTTTCTGTTCATAGCTGCTTCTCCTTTTCTAAATAGGGAGACGATTTGTTTTCTGCGCTTTTATTTCCATGACTGATCCAAACTCGTTTTCTCATGGCTCTCTTGTCCTACTGTGAGCACTATATTTGGAACATTGGATCGCAATAAAATCACAGTATCAAATCACAATACATATAGAATCGTGAGAATCATAATGTATATCGTATCAGCACCTAAAGAATAGCGATATTGTATCGTGAGGTCCCTAGCAATTCCCAGCCCTAGTATACATGTGCCTCTTTCTTACTCTTGTGTGACAAGCTAGCAACCCAGTATGTTAATACTAAGCTTTGGCAGATAACTGTTGTCCTTCCTTATAATTATGAGCAACCTCATGGCTCAAATAAAAGGCTCTATTTGAGTGTGCCCAATTGTAATAGTAAATCATTTATTGCCTTTGTAGATGACAGGCTGTCTGTCTGACTAAACTGTTAGCATTAGCTGGCTTTGCTAAATTGGCCTAAACCTACCTACCTCTCTGAGGGGGAAGGTAAGAAACCACTTGAGCCAATAAATACTTCATTTTCACACCCTGCACTTTGTAGCCTTTCCGTTTCCCGTAAGAAGGTGCCCTTGGGAAAATCTCTCCATGGCTTCCAAGTTTGTATTGTGAATCGATACAAGCTTTTGACAGACAGAGCGTTAACGGCTAGCATAACAGGTGTGATGTGCTTGAATGTGGGGAATTGGTCAGAACAGAGGTTGTAAAACATACCTTTCTGGATTATTTACCCATATGATCCACTAGCTGTAAGCCTACTGCTGCTTGGTCTTTCTTTTGGTCTCTACCTCCACCTCACTTGTTTGTTACTGTTTTTAGTGTAAGTTCTTTTAAGGCCTACTTTTTGGTCAGTACAAGGAGGCTACAGAGGTGATTAAAACATATTGCCTCAGTTTCTCAGGCATCTTTTTTGGCACCTATATCTGAAATTGTTATGGATTATCCAAAAATTGAGGCTCACGCATCAGATTTACAACACATTTCGTTGCCCCGGTAGTTCATATTTATGGACCTCCAAAGCCTGCTATATCCTCCATCATAGCCTAAATGAACCGACCTGTAAACCATGCGAAGGCATTTAGAAAGTAAGGAATGTTCAGAAGGGGGTAAACTTTAATTTGGCCTGTTTAGCAATCCTCCATTTCTTTATCATTGAAACAGACACATTTTGTTGATCTTGCTGCGACACCAGAATATAATACGTTTCCTGCTTACATGATGACCCGTTTATTTTTTTGATTTTTCTGTGTTGGTGCATTTTAAAAGGGCAATAAAAACCAAAATATTTCTCACCCATTATCTGCAGCTCCCGACGTGTCCCTTTCAGCTGTTTTTCACACGAGGAGTCCACCCTCCTTTTCAGCTTGTTCCAGTAGTATTTTTGGAAGTTATTGAAAAGAGAAATCTGAACCGTTTATCCTTAAAAGGGATGTATGGATAGAAACTTGTTATTAATGTCCTTAACATTGTGTGTAAGGTTGGGCGACATTACGATAGCATCGTCTATCGACTATGATTGACAGACATCGTCTATCGATGGGGATGACATCGTGATGTGACAGGTGACGGTTCAGCCTATTTGAACTTGGCTGGCGCCCCACAATAAAGAACGGCGTCTCCCAGCACACAAGTGACACTCTAAGTAATATGCCTAGTCCTATTTGCTTTAGTCTATTTCAATAAATATGTGATACAGAACACAATAGAGGAATGTAGGCCAGAAAGAATGGAGAATTCCACCAATGTCCAGTCAGATATTGTTTCTATCTGTCGGATGCATGGGCTTTAGGCAATAGTCTAAACCTATTATAATGGACACTCCTTAACTACCTTGTGTTTGGCTGTAAAAATGTCATAACTTAGCCTATATTACCTTCTCTCTCCATTCGAGAGGCTATATGAAGGCTATGCGTCATCGTTTTATGCATGGCTTTCTCCCGATCAAATGCCAAGTTCCATTCAAAATATTATTTGAATAGGCTATTATCAATCACAGCTTTATAATACCTAGAACGAACAATATTATTTATTTTTCTATTTTATGAGACAATGCAATTATTTAGTTCTGAAGATGATAGACTACTTCTATCCAGCCCATGATGTCACTATGATAATGTTCCTCATCAAACAGTCACTGCTCCATGACTGTGTGCCTCAGAGACACACACACACACACACCGGCTCCATGCTGAAGCTACTCCACCAGAAAGGAAAATTAGAAAAGAGATTTGTATTATTTGGGGCCTCTCTCACTAGAATTATACAGTTTATACTCTGACCTAGAGCTGGGACGATAAACCGAAAATGATCGACACCAACCATACTGATCACTTATCAAAGGCATTTTCGCTGATAACGTTCATTACGATAAGTAGCCTGTACTAGAGAAATGTGAAGATTGAAATGATATACGTTTGCTGATATGGGTGGTTGTTAATAGGACAATAGATGACTTCAACCATTAGTAGTTTAAAGGATAATAATTTTAAAAACTGGTGCACAACGTTATAAAGTTATCGTTCTATTTGTTATCGCATCAATTCAGGCAATTTATCGCGATATGGATTTTTGTCCATATCACTCAGCTCTACACGGAGCACGATACCATTTTGAGTATTGTAATTGGTCTCTTTCAACTCCCGCACCATGGTATTTGAGCTAGGCAAATGTTCCAAAACGATATTTGGTCTCTTACTTTCTGCTGCCTTTTCGGGCGAGATGGTCCTCTGTTTTTAGTTCTCCGTGCCTGCTGTTGGCAGAGGGCAGGTCGGTCCAACCTCGCCAGGAGTTCATCTGGGGGCTCGTGTTGGAGTTCGGTCTCTTACAGCGCTAGCTAGCTGCTGCTGTGCTTTCTTAGGAACTCTGAGAAGACATTGACAGCAAATGTGTGGTTGACTGACTTTGCCAGAGGTGCCTCGAGATTGTACTCGCGCTTCAAAATGTGTGAGGTGAGGATGGATGGTGATGGATAGGGAGAGACGTGGGTAAAATGTGTAATTTTCCATTCTTGGCGGTTCCTCAACTCGTTCCATGCCTTGCTGCTATGTTTAGTTTTTTTACTTTTTGGGCAGCTGCATTCTAGTCTTCACCAGCGGGAAAGAGGGAGGATTGGAGAGAAGAAGAGAGTGGGCTGTGATTAGTGTATTTGGTGTTTGAGAGAGCGAGAGGGCATCTGGTTAACAACCTGGAGCAACTATCAACCAACCCACCTCATTATAATTTAGCCACAGAGAGAGCCCTGCCTGCTATAGCCAAGTAAGCCCATATAAATAGAATCTGGTCATTTTATTTATATGGCGTACAGTGCCTTCAGAAAGTATTCACACCCTTTGATTTTATAAAAATGAATTGTAATTGTTTTGTCAACGATCTACACAAAATATTCTGTCAAAGTGGAGGAAAATTTTCACATTTGTAAAAAATGTATGAAAATTAGCCCCTTGAGTTAATACATGTTATAATCTCCTTTGGCAGTGATTACAGCTGTCTTTCTGGGTAAGTTTCTAAGCGCTTTGCACACCTGGATTGTACTAAATTATTATTTAAAAAATTGTTCAAGCGCAGTCAAGTTTGTTGTCGATCATTGCCATTTTCAAGTCTTGCCATAGATTTTCAAGTAGATTTTAAATCAACTGTAACTAGTCCACTCAGGAACATTCAATGTTGTCTTGGTAAGCAACTCCATTGTATATTTGGCCTTGTGTTTTAGGTTATTGTCCTGCTGAAAGGTGAATTTGTCTCCCAGTGTCTGTTGGAAAGCAGACTGAACCAGGTTTTCCTCTGGATTTTGACTGTGATAATCCATTTATTTTTATTCTGAAAAAACTTCCTAGTTCTTGCCGATGACAATCATAACATAATGCATGCACCACCATACTTGAAAATATGAAGTAGTATTCAGTGATGTTGGATTTGCGCCAAACATAACGCTTAGTATTGAGGATAAAATGTTAATTTCTTAGCCAAATTTTGTGCAGTTTTATTTTAGTGCCTTATTGCAAACAGGATGCATGTTCTGGAATATTTTTATTCTGTACAGGCTTCCTTCTTTTCACTCTGTCATTTAGGTTAGTATTGTGGAGTAACTACACTGTTCTTATTCTGATTTTTTTTAAACTGCAATGTTGGTTTGGGGCTTGGTAAGTAAGCTTTTCACTGTAAGGTCTATCTTCACCTGTTGTATTCGGCGCATGTGACGAATAAAATATGATTTGTTGATCCATCCGCAGTTTTCTCCTATCACAGCCATTAAACTCTGTAACCGTTTTAAAGTCACCACTGGCCTCATGGTGAAATCCCTGAACTGTTTCCTTCTTCTCTGGCAACTGAGTTAGGAAGGACACCTGTATCTTTATAGTGACTGAGTGTATTGATACACCATCCAAAGTGTAATTCATAACATCACCATGCTCAAAAGGATATTCAATGTCTGTTTTATATATTTTTATCCATCTACCAGTAGGTGCCCTTTGCAAGGCATTGGAAAACCTCCCTGGTTTTGTGGTTGAATCTGTGTTTGAAATTAATTGTTACAATTATCTATATGTGTGGGGTACAGAGATAAGGTAGTCATTCAAAGATCATGTTAACCACTATGGTTGCACATAGAGGGAGTCCATGCAACATATGTGTCTTGTTAAGAACATTTTTACTCCTGCTCTTTTTTAGGATTGCCATAACAAATGTGTTGAATACTTATTGACGAAAGACATTTCAGCTTTTCATGGTTAATTCATTTGTCAAAATGAATTCCAATTTGACATGGGGTATTGTGTGTGGGTCCGTAACACAAAATCTCAATTTAATTGATTTTAAATTCAGGCTGTAACACAACAAAATGTATAAAAAGTAAAGGGGTGTGAATACTTTCTGAAGACACTGTAAGCCAACAAAAGCCCCAGGTAAACATACCGTCTTGGTCTTACACCCACTCTTCCTCAGGTCCTCTCTGTTATCAGCCGAACGGGGAGCAGGAAGGAGGGAGAGCTGCTGGACTGCATGTGAATGAGTCCTCATTGAGTGATGTCACTCGGCCCCTGAGATAACAGCCGTGGCCTCCGTCCAGCCTTGGGATCCAGGAAGAGGGGGTGTTTATGACCCGTTGGCTCACGTTGCCGTGGCAACCACCCTGCGTGTTTTACACATCCCTATCGGGCCGTGTGTGTGTCAGTCGCACTGTAACACATGCGTGTGAAAGAGGGAGAAAGCGAGGGAGCGCTTCTGGAAGCCGGCTTAGTCTGGCTGAATGACAGAAATCCCTCTTCTGGCCCGACCCTGCAGATAGAGAGAACGAAAGGGGGGGGGGGAGAGAGAGCAGGAGGGTGGGAGAGGGATGACACAGACACCTGTATCAACATCCACCCCCATAACTGGTTTCATAAATCCACTGCCTCTGTTGGTTCGCAGGCAGGCAGTGCCATGGTTTGTGCTGGTTGCCGGGAGGGGGGAGGGGGGGGGGGCAGAAGTAACAGAACACTTCAAAGAAAATATGGTGCTTTCCCTATTCTTGTCATTTGTAATACTCCTACTCCAGATCATGTATCCAAGTCTTCGGAGGCTAGCAAGGTGAAAGAGCAACTCTGCCACTTTTCTACCTCATTCATTATCTCCAGCGCCAAACCAATGTCTACCTACAGTACCAGTCAAAAGTTTGGACACACCTGCTCATTCTAGGGTTTTTCTTTTCTTTTTACTATTTTCTACATTGTAGAATAAGTGAAGACATCAAAACTGTGAAATAACACATGGAATCATGCAGTATCCAAAAAGTGTTCAACAAATCAAAATATATTTGAGATTATTCAAAGTAGCCACCCTTTGTCTTAATGACAGCTTTGCACACTCTTGGGATTCTCTCAACCAGCTTCATGAGGTAGTCACCTGGAATGCATTTCAATTAACGGGTGTGCCTTAACAAGTTAATTTGTGCAGTTTCTTTCCTTGCGTTTAAACCAATCAGTTGTGTTGTGACAAGGTAGGGGTGGTATACAGAAGATAGCCCTATTTGGTAAAAGACCAAGTCCATATTATGGCAAGAGCAGCTCAAATAAGCAAAGATAAATGACAGTCCATTACTTTAAGACATGAAGGTCATCAACGAGGAAAAGTGCAGTCGCAAAAACCATCAAGCGCTATGATGAACCTGGCTCTCATGAGGATCGCCGCAGGAAAGGAAGACCCAGAATTACCTCTGCTGCAGAGGATACGTTTCATTAGCGTTACCAGCATCAGAAATTGCAGCACAAATAAATGCTTCAGGGTTCAAGTAACAAACACATCTCAACATCAAGTTCAGAGGAGACTGCGTGAATCAGGCCTTCATGGTGAAATTTCTGCAAAGTAACCACCACTAAAGGTGGAAGAAGAAGAGACTTGCTTGGGACAAGAAACACAAGCAATGGCCATTAGACTGGTGGAAATTTGTCCTTTTGGTCTGGAGTCCAAATGTGTGATTTTTGGTTCCAACCCGTGTCTTTGTAAGATGCAGAGTAGGTGACAGATGATCTCCGCATGTGTGGTTCACACTGAAACATGGAGGAGGTGGTGTGAGGATGTGGGGGTGCTTTGCTGGTGACACTGTCAGTGATTTATTTAGAATGTAAGGCACACGTAACCAGCATGGCTACCACAGCATTTTGCAGCGATATGCCATCCCATCTAGTTTGCGCTTAGTGGGACTATCATTTGTTTTTCAACAGGACAATGACCCAACACACCTCCAGGCTGTGTAAGGGCTATTTGACAAAGAAGGAGAGATGGAGTGCTGCATCAGATGACCTGGCCTCCACAATCACCCGACCTCAACCCAATTGAGATGGTTTGGGATGAGTTGGACCGCAGAGTGACGGAAAAGCAGCCAACAAGTGCTCACCACATGTGTGAACTCCACATATGCTGTTGGAAAAGCATTCCAAGTGAAGCTGGTTGAGAGAATGCCAAGAGTGGCTACTTTACTTTGAAGAATCTGAAATATATTTTGATTTGTTTAACGCTTTTTTTGGCAAGGGTATTTTCTTGCTCCCCACTTCACTGAGATCTCAGGGTTTGAAAATCGCTGTTAAAATGTTTAACTTTTGTTGATGTCATTGGGTAAAACATATGTAGCCACTGGTTTGGTGCTGGAGATGATGAATATGAGGTTGGAAAGTGGCAGAGTTGCTCTTTAAGGGTCTTGTACTGGCTCTAAAGGGTTGGGACGTTTCAGGTTGGTTTGAACGGACTGACACATCTTTCTTCTAGTCTGAATGTGAACTGTGTAAAACTAGCCTTGTCAATTATGTTTGCTGCTGGCTGGACAGGGATGACTCTTGTTGATGTGGTACGGCAATCCTGTGGGATAATGGATGTGGACCTGTATTTCTGTCGTTCTCCCTCCAGCACTGTAACGTAGAGCCTCCTACATGTACAATCCCTGCACCCGTCTCTCTTCCACCTGGGATCGAACAGGCGTCTTTCAAAATAAAATTCCTTCTCCAGATAATTTATTGTGATCAGAAAATATTCATGTTCTCAGGGTAAGGAATTTTCAGACGCTAGGGTTACCCAACCCCCTTTAACTCCCCCCTCAACTCCGAGGGTACTCCTATTTTCTTCTGACGCATAAGCGCTAATGTGTATGGGTGGAAGCTTTCGTCAATGGCGTGCCCATACGTCGCTTTTTTCCCCCCCTCTGTGTTATTTTCGAGACGACTCATCTCGAACTCCAACAGCGCGTTGAAAAGGGCCAGCGTGTAACGAGTGGGTTGGGTTTCTTTCTTTCCAGCCAGCCCATTGCTTTTGAAACTCCTCATGCGAGCAGTCTCGCAGCGCAAGCTAAATAGCCATAAAAATAGAATGGTTGGTGAACCACACTTTTTTTAAATTTATTTTTAGCTCTGTTTTAAATGAATATTTTGAGGCTGCTGGCTTGTTTTCAAGTCGCAGGGTCTTGCTGTATCCAGGCGTTGGGGGACAGAAATAGGGCCGTCGTCACTGTTTGATCCGTTCTCTCCAACTTCTCTGGTTGGAGTGCTGTGTTGACTTTGGCCCGTTCTGGCGAAGGGGTCTGCTGAGGCAACACATGGTCCATGTGTGAGGCATCACTCTCCCGCCATCTGGAGGGCCCTCATGCTTCCTCTCATATACCACTCCTTCACCCCCTTCTTTTTTTCCCCATGCTCATCGGTAGCTCACTCGCATCACGTCACATTTGCTGTTTAAGTTCCATATTACGCTTCAACGTCCTACTTGACAGAGTTAAGTGTGAAATCTCTGTTATAGGGTTGGTTTCCCATACACAGATTGAAGCCTTGTCCTGCACTACAAAGAAAAGTAATTGATAATCCCAAAGAGTTGTGAGAGCATTTGAGTGTTTTCTCCACCGTCTTTCTAATGGGTTTCATGAAATGCTCACCATCGCCACTTTCCCTGTACAGTAGCCAACTTTCGTCATGTCACAAGGTGATTTACACAGTGTGTCGTTATGATTGTTTAATTGCACCTGCATACACCCATATTAGGATATGTCAGGCACTTCGTCGTCTGGCATTCCTGCCTCTCCCTCCCCGCCTCTGTGACATGGGCCTGCCTTTGTCCTGAGTAATAAGGCTCCAGGAAGGCCTGGCTACCACGGTAGCTAGCTCCTGCCCCATAGGAATCCTTAACACTCCCAGACCTGACTAGCTCATTTGTGTTCTGGAATACCAGGCTTTTTTATGATCCAACATTCTGGTCTTTTTTTTGTATGTGTGTGTGTGGTTCTGGATTTATTTGTCAAGCTGTCCCTCCTCCCCTTTGCTGTGAACTGAACAATGCCCTGTCATGGTTCTACACGTTGGATTCAGTTACTTAATTGAGCCACAGTTTGCTCATTCTCATTTTCCCACTGTGGCATGCTGCTATACTCAGCATCCTCGTTCCTTCCCTCAGTGACAGACATATTTTAATTTGACTGTGTTGGTGCCATTGATTACATTGATAACTCACATCTGGCACGCAGAGGCATGTTTTTTCCCCTCCCTGGTCAAACAAGGGCACAGTGACTGTTCACCCACCCACATGGACCGACCAACTTTTTTGTAACTATCCCCTTTTTCACATCCTCCCCTTTTTTCTTAATTTTTTTTCTTCCCTTTCTCCGTCTCTCGCTCCCTCCTCCCCTTTTCCTCTCCCTTCATTTCCCTCTCCTCCCCTCATGCTGGTCTGAGGATGGGTGTGGATAGGTGGGCCCCAGCTCTCGGCCATGAAAGAATGCAGTTAAAGTACTGTTTTATCTGCTCTCCCTCCGAGCTGGAGGTCTAAGAGACATCTGGTCCCCCAGACATGCCAAATACAAAATCCCTGAATGGGCAGCATTCCTTTATAAGAAAGCAATACCAATCAATTCTGAATTGTTGGTAAAGTCCAAGAAATACCTTTTTTTTTTACCCAAGTTAGTCACCCTGTTGAGTGCATTGGCCTGGGGAATGTACTGTAAGTATTTTGAAATGAAATGGAGCAGCAATAGCAGTAGGCTAGTATTACTGCTGTTGGTGATCACGATGTGAATTGAAAGTACTGTACTTTTATTTGTTGAGATTCGCTCTCTTCCCTATGTTTGGGCGTACAGTGCGGAAACAAAAGCCGAGCCTTTTGGAAGAGAAGAAGACTTGAGGGTTACTTTTCATCTTGGGATATTATAATAGCGCATTACAACAAGCCCTTCAGGTTTTGAGTGAAATGAAGGAGCTCGCAGGCTGCTTGCCTTCAGGGCACATAGCTTTATCAATATGGTACAACATTGCTGTCCAACTTCCCTATCTGCTGGAATGCAAATACGAGCAGGAGGCATGCACTTGCGGTTTGTAAATCGCCTGCAAATGACATCTATTTGGTGTTCTATTTTTTTTTTCATGTTGTACTCCACCCTCCCGCCTTCGTACCTCCTTAGGGCGTCTTGTTCAGCATGTTTAATTTGGGCATTCCTTAACTTCGCTCGCAGACAAAACAACCCGAGAACTTTGAGTGTGCCCCCCCCCCCCCCCCCCCCCCCCCCCCCTAATCACTCGCAGGAAATGGGCTCCCGTGCAAACTAGCCCCAGCGCAAAATAACCCTGCGTGTATTTTAAGGCCATGAAATGTTGAGTTAAGGAAATGCTACATGATCTCTCCCCCAACACACTTTCTTTCTCCCCTGCTCTCATCCCCTTAGTACAGCCTTTCTCTGTATTTTACTTGTGCTTTAAAGCATGTCATGGGCGTAATCATGGAAAGGTACAATTTTAGAAGTAACTTGATGTACTTTCTCAAGCTGTCTTTCTGCTAGTGGTTGTAGTTTAAATTGTTAGGCAAATGGCGTAATAATACTCCCTACTATTCAGCTGACGTAGACGGGGGAAATGCATGTTTTTGCGTGTAAAGGATGAGGGCCAAGGCCGCCTTCGAGAAGGATGTGGCTGATGTTCAGTTTACCATTTGGTTTTCAATGATTTAAGGGAAACCACACAGAGCGAGGAAAGGGCCACTTCAGAGTGTTTGGGGCTTGAAAATAATGGTGAGTCGTCATGTCGTGCGAGCCTGTTTACTTCTTTATTTGGTTGTGAAATGGAGGGTTTGTCCCTGGTCAATGTTTGAGGTCTTTTGGGGTGTCTGAAATATCTGTAAGGACCTGCCAACGAGCTGGGATCTGAAACATTGACGTTGTAGTAACAGGAGAGTCAATTGGCGGTTACATTTAGGTAAAAAGATGATGTACTTCAGCCATGACAATATCAACACTACAGTATACTTCTCTGAGGTCCTCGTTATCACTGTCTTGGCATAACCCACACTTTTGAGTAGAAATTCCATGTTAAGTCGAACATTGAGGCAACGTTGTGTGTAGTGATGGGGGAAAAAATGTATACAGTTGCGTATCGCAATATATAATTTTTTGACAATATTATAGCGATATTTGACTCCAGTATCGATTTGATATCGTTTAGACAATATCACATTTATTTTTTGCGCTAGTTGACTGTACCTGCACCAAAACCAGTATTTTTCCTTCATAGCTTGTTCTCCTTTTTAAATAGGGAGCCAATTTTGTTTTCAGCACTTTTATTTCTTTCTTTCATTGTCTGATCAAAACAAATTTTCTCATGGCTCTCTCTTGTCCCTCTGCAGTAGACCATATGGTGAGCAATATGTTTGGAACATCAAATTGCAATAACATGACAGTATCGAATCACATTACATATAGAATCGTGAGAATCGCGATATATATCGTATCGGCACCTAAGTATGGTGATAATATTGTATTGTTAGGTCCCTGGCGATTCCCAGCTCTAGACATAGGGCCAGAATGGAATGAATGGAGCACTGTTGGGCCAGCCAAAAACAAGTTGTCTGGTCATGCATGAGACAATTGAGGCGCAACGAAATGTGACACATATCTGACCGACTTCTCAGACCACCTCGTAGCCAATATGCCTCAACCATTGATATTAATTTTACACTGAAGGCATAGTCAGTTGACTGACCTTAAGTGTCAATACCAAGCACAACAATGGTGAAATGAAGCTATGAATCATTACTGTGGTAGAATCATGAGAAACTCATAATGTTTGTCCTCTGTGTTCTTCCTCTGGTTGTAGGGCTTGTGGATGGAGCTCCATAGTGAAACCATCTGGTGACCGACGGGCTGCATTTACCAGCTGCTTAGCACCCAACACAAGAGGATCCATAGAAAGTAAGTTTACGGTATGTGTGTTTTGAATGTCTTTGTCAAGGCCATGTTTACACATTAAGCTTACAGTATCTACAGTTCAGTCTTTATATTATCATGTATTAGTGTGTGTGCGTGCCGGGCTGTCCGTCTGTAAACACCCTCTCAGGACCGTCTCTATCTAACCTTGACTGGCCTTTTTTGACATACTGTTTCATTCAAACTGTGACCGAATGTCTCTATTTGACAGTCGCAGTTTGAGAGAAAGTCTGCCTTTGACTGACTGTTTCTTTCTATAAAAAAAAGGTGACACTCTTGTGTGTGGTGTGTGCGCGTACGTACGCTCCCATACTGTGTGTATGGCAATGAGTCTGCGTCCAGCTGCTCAGTTGAAAGAGGAAACGCAGAGAAAATGTGGTGGGGAAGGTTCCGGATTCCAAGGCCGTTCCTTACCTCTGAACCCTTTGTGAGCTGGTTTCCTGGTGGGCCAGGTCAGTGTTGCACTAAAGCTGGCGCCGCGTTTCCTTCCCTGGACCCATAGGTCAGCAAGGAATGGCAAACTCGCACATATACAGAGTGCACGCACAGAGTGCCGGCTCACCTGGAGACCCTTGGTAACACCCTCCCAGTAATGTGCTCTCTCTGTCAAACTTACTCAGCACTGGGAGAAGCCAAATAAAATCACTGAGGCAGCCCAACTCTGATATTTTTTCCACTAATTTGTCTTTTGACCAATCACATTTTTTTTTTTAGCTGATCTGATTGGTCAAAATACCAATTAGTGGGGAAAAAAATAAAAGAATTGGGGCTGCCTGTCTAAACACAGCCTGACTGGTCAAGTCTAGTCAGGCTACAGCCACTGTCTTCAGCATGCTAGTAACTGTGCGGAGTGTCTATGACTATTTTCTACCTGTGGTGAAATTATGAAGTATACAAAGGAGACAGTTTAATCCCATAGAGGCCTTTATTCATTGTTCTTCCCGTTGGGTTGTTGTCGTTATGGTTGGGTGGTATCCAGATTTTTATACCGTTGCTGGACCATACCGGGGTGTAAGTATTACCAAATGTGCACACAAGGGGCACTATTTCTTTTTTTACCGCACAAAACAATTTAGGCAACGGAGATCTTGATCCAGGAAGGGATTGAATGTCTTTTGAGAAGCTTGATCTTGACATCTAGCCACTTAGCTAGCATGTTAGCAAACCAAATGCACAGCTGGAGCTCTGAGCTGGATATAATTTCTTTGACACAGATTTCTTCTACTTAGTTATAAGCAGTGAAGTAGCATGTGCCACCTGCGTGGTGGGGGTGCCCCCAACATCATTTTTGTATCATATTTTTTTGCGGTATTGAAAATCATACTGTCTGTATTTCGAAATACCCCGGTTTATGGTATATCTCCCAAGCCTAGTTGCCATGGTAAAGGGCATAGACTGTATTTGAGTAAAGAGACTGTATGAATGTGATATGACACAGCATATCTCCCAGTGGTAGAGGTTAAAGTGGCTGTATCCCAACATATATTGTAATCAGCTATATTTAAAGATGGCTCTGACAGTAATGTGTCAATCAAGCTGTCTCTGTGTGCGTATCCCAGACACATTTATGAGGTTGTCTGTCTCTGTGGACTCGTGTAGCAGGTAAGCTGAAACCTTGAGTCCTCTCCTCCTCACTCTCTGTATGGTTCCACCCCTTTCCTCAGTTTATTTCCATGGGTTTATTACTGTATGTGTCATTAAATACCGCTGCATTATGGGCCAAGAGGGGGAGGGGGGTGAGGCTCCCGTCTCTGCTCTGTCGCAGCGGCAGAGCTACGCCAGCCAGTGTGACGTCTGTTCCCCATTCACCACCGACAGCATTACATTACTCCGCCTCTGTTTCTCTCCCTCTTCTTATCTTCCTCCCGCTCTTTCTACTGCATCTATCTAGCACTTTTTTCTCTCATTTTCCTCTCCGCCTACCTTTCCCCATCTCTCTTTATTTCTCTCCCTCCCACTCTTATCTTCCTCCCTCTTTCTCTCCATCTCCCCCTCTCTCTCTCACTCTCCTCTAGCCTGTGATGATGATGAGTGCAAGAGAGTACTGCATTCCTGCTGCAGTGTTCCGGTCTGGCAAAGCCCTGTTCAGCATTCTGTGGGCTAGCTCCCCACCGCGTTGTAGCTCACTCGCTCTCTCACATGCTGTCTCGCATGCTGTCCCCCCCCCCCCCCCCCTCACCACCACACTTAGTTACTCACCCCTCTCTCTCGGCCTCTCGCACAAGAGATGCAGTGAATCTGATGCTCCCACAGTGCCACCTTGCAGCCGCAGCGGGTATCTGATGCCAACACTCTGGCTGCCAGGCTGTGCCAACCGGGGAGGGCTGGCACCCAGACAGATTGACAAAAGGCAGCGACGGAGAGAGGGAGGAAGAGGGTATATGTTAATCAACCTAAAAAAAAAAACTACGATTTTATTTGTCACGTGCTGAATACAACAGCTGAATACAACCTTACTGTGAAATGCTTACTTACATGCCCTTAACCAACAGTGCAGTTCAAGAAATAGGTTTAAAAAAATATTTACTAAATAAACTAAAGTAAAAAATGTAAATAAAAGTAACACAGTAAAATAACAATACCGAGGCTATATAGAGGGGGTACTGGTACCGAGTCGATGTGCGAGGGTACAGGTTAGTCGTACATGTAGGTAGGGGTAAAGTGACTGCATAGATAATAAACAAGTAGCAGCAGTGTAAAAACAAAGGGGGTTAGGGGGGGGTGTCAATATAAATAGTCTGGTTGCCCTTTGGTTAATTGTTCAGCAGTCTTATGGCTTGGGGGTAGAAGCAGTTAAGGAGCCTTTTGGACCTAGACGTGGGGCTCCAGTACCGCTTGCCGTGCAGTAGCAGAGTGAACAGTCTATGACTTGGGGGACTGTAGTCTTTGACAATTTTTTGGGGTCTTCCTCTGACCCCTATAGATTTTATGGACACAGTATACATTAGTTATCTTGTTTTTAGTCCCACCCTTCAGCTCCACTCAACCCCTCCCATCTATCTCTTATTTCTATATGACATGTAAAGTGCATTCGGAAAGTATTCAGACCCCTTGACTTTTTCCACATTTTGTTACGTTACAGCCTTATTCTAAAATCAATTAAATCGTTGTTTTTCCTCATCAATCTACACACAATAAATTGCAAATTTATAAAATATAAAACATTTAAATACCCATTTACATAAGTATTCAGACCCTTTACTCAGTACTTTGTTGAAGCACCTTTGGCAGCGATTACTGCCTCGTGTTTTCTTGGGTATGACACTTCAAGCTTGGCACACCTATATTTGGGGAGTTTCTCCCATTCTTCTCTGCAGAATCTCTTAGAGCTCTGTCAGGTTGGATGAGGAACATTGCTGCACAGCTATTTTCAGGTCTCTCCAGAGATGTTCGATCAGGTTCAAGTCTTGTCTTGGCTGTCTGAGGTCTGCCCCAGTCTGAGGTCTGAGCGCTTTGGAGCAGGTTTTTATCAAGGAGCTTGCTCTACTTTGCTCTGTTCATCTTTGTCTTGATCCTAACTAGTCTCCAGTCCCCAACTAGTCTCCCATGATGCTGCCACCACCATGCTTCACCGTAGGGATGGTGCAAGTTTTCCATCAGACATGATGCTTTGCTTTCAGGCCAAAGATGTCAAACTTAGTTTCATCAGACCAAAGAATCTTCTTTCTCATGGTCTAAGAGTTCTTTTTTTTACATCAAGATTGTATTATTTCAATTCATATGTTTCATACAATACATTTATGGAGATATCATTTTTTATCCCCCTCCACCGGCAATCTGATATCATAAAATGTCAAATAAATGAATTAATCATGAGAATTTGTTTTTATTATTACATAGTAAATCTACTGAACAATACATCATAGGCTCAAATTATTGATACACATTCATGGATGTAAAGGCCCGTTGGTTAAGAGTTCAGAAATGTCCGCTGCTTCTTTTTTTCCATGTGTCCAGAGTGGGCACCTTGGCCCTGTGGGATCCTGGCCCGTGGAGAGCTCCATAAGTACAATTTCCTTAAATGCGAGCAGCCATTGTTGCAAAGGTTAACCGACAATCGTTTTCTTAGCTGCTGTGGTTCTTGACAACCACACTCTCCGTTGGTGTGTTCTGACAAGCCCAAGTCAGTCATCACAAAGCAACATCACTATAGGATCTAATGGCAATATTTTATCTATAAGTACAGAGTTGACATTGTTGACTTTCCCCCAGAATCCAACCACCTCCTGGCATTTCCGCAGCACATCCTGAAAAGTACCAACACACTGAAAAGTACCAAGGTCCCCTGTGGTGCAGAACTCACATAATGGCAATGGACTAATACCCATGTGATGCCTTTTTTGAGGTGTTAGATGGGTTCTATGGCATATTTTGTAATTAATGAATTAGTTATTGGGGTTTCCAGATGATCCTAATGTATTTTTTCGATACTGTCTCCCATTATTTGTCTGTCAGCAAGTGTAAAATCCTTTTCCCATACAGTGGATCAAGTTGATGGTTTTTGTGCTGCTAGAATTGACTGTACATATCAAAATCAACTCCCTTTGAGGGCCGTCTGTTCGTTCTAAGTTTGATCAATGGGTGTACTGCTTATTCTGCTCCCCGGGGGAACCCATAGGCTTGCATGGATAGGCAGAGTTGAAGGTAAAGACTAAATGAGGAACCTGGGACATTAAAACACTGGCGGATTTCACATTCACATTGAATATGTCTTTGAAAGTATAAATACCTTTCTTAGACCAAGAATCTGATATAACGGGTTTCTCACACACTAAGAATTATTTTAGGCCATATTGGAGAGTATGAATTCCATTGAAGTAGTTTTCCACACGTTTACTGAGTATGCTATAATGGGTCCAAACAATAATGCAAATATTTTTAGGAGTCAATCCAGAAAATAATGAATATTGTAATCTAATGGATGAAACGATTGACTCTTCTATAGCACGCCCAGGAACAGAAGCCTCTGGGTTTAACCAGGTCTTCAGGATGTTCATCTGGTATGATAGGTGATACAAGTTTAGATTAGTCCACGTGATGCTTTTGTTCTCTGTGGTGTTGCACATTTAGATCTGTGGTCTCTTTCTCCCCCAAATGAACTTCTTTATGACGGAGTCAAGTTTAGACCAATTGTCTATAGGAGGAGACTGTGGTAACATGGAACTCATAAAATTGATACGAGGGAGGACATTCATTTGAATAATTGAGATTCTAGGATGCAAAGAAGAGGCCATAGCGGACCATCTTATGTCTTTTAGGATATATTTTGAAAGGTTTCTAAGTAGTTCTTCCTTCAAGTAGTGTGATTTAGAGGGGGATATAGTAATGCCTAAGTATATATTTGTTTCTTCATTGAGATCATGGGTGGTAGTTGCATGCTTCTCATATATCTGAGTTAAGAGGTAGTAGAGCTGATTTTGTTTTCACATGGTCTGAGAGTCCTTTAGGTGCCTTTTGGAAAATTCAAAGCAGGCTGTTGTGCCTTTTACTGAGGAGTGGCTTCCGTCAGACCACTCTACCATAAAAGACTGATTGGCGGAGTGCTGCAGAGATAGTTGTCCTTCTGGAAGGTTCTCCCATCTCCACAGAGGAACTCTGGAGCTGTGTCAGAATGATCATCGGGTTCTTGGTCACCTCCCTGACCAATGCCCTTCTCCCCTGAATGCTCAGTTTGGCCCAGGCGGCCAGTTCTAGGAAGAGTTTTGGTGGTTCCAAACTTCTTCCATTTAAGAATGATGGAGGCCACTGTGTTCTTGGGGACCTGCAATGGTGCAGACATGCTTTAGTACCCTTCCCCAGATCTGTGCCTCGACACAATCCTGTCATGGAGCTCTACGGACAATTCCTTTGACCTCATTGCTTTGTTTTTGCTCTGACATGTACCGTCAACTGGGGGACCTTAAATAGACAGGGGTGTGCCATTCCAAATCATGTCCAATCAATTGACTTTACCACAGGTGGACTCCAAGTTATAGAAACATCTCAAGGATGATCAATGGAAGCATTCGAGTCTCATAGCAAAGGTTCTGAGTACTTATGTACATTTTGGGAATATATCTCAACCGGTTTTCGCTTTGTCATTGTGGGGTATTGTGTGTAGAATAATTTCATAAATTTTGTAATACGGCTGTAACGTAACAATGTGGAAAAAGTCAAGGGGTCTGAATACTTTCCGAATGCACTGTACATGTCATATAGAAATAAGAGATAGATGGGAGGGGTTGAGTGGAGCTGAAGGGTGGGACTAAAAACAAGATAACTAATGTATACGGTGTCCATAAAATCTATATAGGTTCAGAACTTTTTGTGAAACAGTGCAGTTAGAAATACACTACCGTTCAAAAGTTTGGGGTCATTTAGAAATGTCCTTGTTTTTGAAATAAAACACATTGTTTGTCCATTTAAAATAACATCAAATTGATCAGAAATACAGTGTAGACATTGTAATGTTGTAAATGACTATTGTAGCTGGAAACGGCAGATTTTTTTTAATGGGATATCTGCATAGGTGTACAGAGGCCCATTATCAGCAACCATCACTCCTGTGTTCCAATGGCACGTTGTGTCAGCTAATCTAAGTTTATCATTTTAAAAGGCTAATTGATCATTAGAAAACCCTTTTGCAATTATGTTAGCACAGCTGAAAACTGTTGTTCTGATTAAAGAAGCAATAAAACTAGCCTTTAGACTAGTTGAGTAGCTGGAGCATCAGTATTTTGTGGGTTTGATTACAGGCTCAAATTGGCCAGAAACAAAGAACTTTCTTCTGAAACTCGTTAGTCTATTATTTTTCTAAGAAATTAAGGCTATTACATGCAAGAAATTGCCAAGAAACTGAAGATCTCGTACAACATTGTGTACTAATCCCTTCACAGAACAGCGCAAACTGTCTCTAACCAGAATAGAAAGAGGTGTGGGAGGCCCCGGTGCACAAATGAGCAAGAGCACAAGTACATTAGTGTCTAGTTTGAGAAACAGACACCTTGCAAGTCCTCAACTGGCAGCTTCATTAAATAGTACCTGCAAACACCGGTCTCAACGTCAACAGACAAGAGGCAGAGTCGCAAAGAGAAAGGGAATACTTATTTACTCAAAACATTTAAGCTTTTAATTTCAGAAAACACAATTCCACTTTGGCATTATGGGGTATTGCCTGTAGGACAGTGACACAAAATCTCAATTTAATCAATGTTCTAGTCAGGCTGTAACATTTTTTTTTTGAAAAAGTCAAGGAGTGTGAATACTATCTTCTTTCTAATGTTATCAACTTCATTTCTCAACTCCTAATGCTGAGGAAGTTATACTCATTGGAGCCAATTAAACTTACTGGAGTATCTGACATATGCTTTGAAAAAGCACCTGCAAATAGGCTACCGGTGCAACAAGTGCTGCTGGCTGCTGGTAAGCTTTCTTCACTTGGACATACATGTTTGGCTAACCTTTTTGTTTTAACCAGCTAAACAGATGCTCTTAGCGAAAATGTGTTTGGAGTTTCCTTTCAAGCTAATAGCCTTAGTTTACACGTCCTCTCCCAATTATAATGTGGGGAGGTCAAAATAATGAAAAAACGGTATCTACCAAATCTATTCATTTTAAAATGTTGATAACTTCTCCATGCCATTATCCTTCACCTGATGATGATGATGATAAAAGATGCTCAATAAGAAATCCACACCAATTAAAAACAAACAACTCCATATCTAATTAAGACTAAA
This sequence comes from Oncorhynchus mykiss, assembly GCF_013265735.2. Classification (NCBI taxonomy): domain Eukaryota; kingdom Metazoa; phylum Chordata; class Actinopteri; order Salmoniformes; family Salmonidae; genus Oncorhynchus; species Oncorhynchus mykiss. The sequence continues at coordinate 7,558,290 of NC_048589.1, forward strand.
TGTTATTCAGTATCCAGCATGTGCATTTGCTGGTTTGCCTGGGAGTGAAAAAGTGGAAAGCCCCTGTATTAGAATGTCCTCTCACAGTCCTTGATGGTTATATTGCTGTATTGTATTGTCCCTGCCTTGTGTTGTGCTGTAACCTTGAGCTGGTATAATGATTTGAGCCTCAGTGCCAGTGTGCCCTCCCTGTAACAAAGTGTGCCCCCCCCCTTCCATTGATGCTGACAGGCACATCTATTATGGCTGGTGGTGGTAGTGCCTGTGGAGACTGATAGCAGAAATAGTGGGCTGGTGGTGGTGGTGGGGGGGGGGGTTGATGTTTGGAGGAGGTTGAGATTTCCGTGGTGGTTGGTGCTCACTCAAGTTCAACACAACTCTTTAAAAAAATATATATATATTTTTTTTTTATGTGTCCTAGTGTGTGTGTGTCGATGTATGGAAGCAGTCTGTTAAGTGTCAGGAGACTTGGTGGTTCGTAAAGACTCACATCCATCATTGTGGGTCACCTAACTGATTAGCCCTCATCTCCTCTCTGGCCTAGTGGGAGAGGGGGAGGAGAGATTGGGGGATGGTAGGCGGAGGTAGAATCATAATGAGGTTGTTCTCGCTGTCCTTGAACGTGGATGGTAGTCAATAGAGGAGAGCAGAGATGATTCAGCTGCCTTGGATATAGAAAAGCAGTGAAACCGCTCACCATTTTTTAGGAATGTATTTATTTGACAAGGGTAGTGGACATTTAATCAACAACATTTCAGTCTTCACATCAATTTTAAATGTGCTGGATACTGAATACCATTTAGTCTTAATTAGATATTGAGTTATGTTTGTTTTTAATTGGTGTGGATTTCTTATTGCACATTTTTATTAAAATGGCTTTATTCTGTAAGAGAAGTGGATCATTTTCAACCTTGGTTGTGTTGGTACGAGTTTGAATGTACACCACAGTTTGGAATTCAGCGTGTGTATTTATGCGTGTCAATGGTTGTTGGTTGTCAGACAGTCTGTGGGGGGTAGAAACTAAGTTATTGTTCTTTCAGTGAGTGAGCTCCCAATGTCCCTTCCTCTGTAAACCGCGTATTTGCTGCCGGCCAAAGTAAACAGTAGGTTGCCAGTCAGTGGCACAGAGTGGGAATTTCTCTCTTTTCTCGCTGACTCTCTCGTGTGTGTGTGTGTGTGTGTGTCACTTTCTCCTTTATCTCTCATTTTCTCATCCATCTCTCTGGCCTTGAGTACGGACTCCAATCACCACCTCTCTTGTCGACTAATTTAAGTGCTCCTCCTAGTTACAGCGTGTTCAAGCACCATAATGTTGCCATGTTCAGCAAACATCAGTTATCAGCACCACACAAGGTGACACATGTTGCATTCCTGCCTGAGCACGTCATAGGCAGCCAATCTGCCATTAGTCTCCATTAGAGCTCCAGTAGAGAGGCTCTTACCTAACTGTGATGTGAACAGTGTACACTAATTAAGTCTGTTTGAGCAAACCCAACCAGGGCCCTGTTTATTTGGTCACCAATGTAGCAAAACGTTTTGAAACGGAGAATGAAAATGAACTTTTCCGTCCCGGTTAAAAAATATGGTTTTAACCTGATCACTGCTGCGTGAGAGGCTTTCGCTCTATTGCTGCAGCTGCCTGCAGAGGTTGTAGTCGGCAGTGTGTAGCGATCAGACTACGGGAGAGAGAGGGATGCAAAGGCAACACGGCTACAGCCATTTAGCTAGCTAGCTTGTTGTAGCCTACTTCTTTTCATTTCACAAACTTTTAAGTCCATCTTGCATTGCATTAGTGAACTCTCACTATACTTGCTGTACATTGAGGCTCTTTGCCGCTTTGCTCTGCCAACATAAACAACAAACTGCACACATGAAGGCTACCGGTATTTTATGGGGCGCACCGTGCACATCATAACGTTTGTTTTATTAAATAAATAATTTGAAATGTTATGGTATATCCTTGGGTCTGTAACAATGTCAAATGGATATTTTGATTTAATTTAGAAAAAGCTTTTTCTGTGTTGAAATCTGGTTAAAAAGGCCTATATTAGGCTATCATTTTTTGGTCTGTCAAAAATGAATGCTCACAAGTATTCGTATACTAATGTCCGTTTTAAATATTTGAATAACAGTGCACATCCCTAGTTACGTGTTGGTGGTATTGAGGGTTATTGAGGCTGTGTATGTACGATATGTGTTCATTGAACCTGTCGAGTGTGTGCATGCGCTAAGCGCTCCCGTGTGCGTGTGTGTGATAGAGACCATGTCGGTTAGCATGTGTGTTCATGAGCGATCATGTAAGTATGTACAGTATGTTCCTAGCACCTGTACGGTGTGCTCAGACAAGTAGCATTATGTGAGCGATGCAGGGTCAGGCCTCCCAATAACGACCATACTCTCTCTCTCCCTCTCTTCCCGTCTGTTCCCACTTAGCGATTCTGCCTGTTGCGTAAGCTCCTCTCTCTCTCTCTCTCTCCCCCTCTCCTTTAACTGCCCAAGGCTGCTTGCTTCTGATGACGTCATTACTTACTGAAGGGGAGGGGGTGTTTAGCGCTGAACTCACAATGGCTGGTACACTTCCTCTACCTGCTAGTTTCACAACATGACTTCCTTCTGCTCAACATTCCTACATTCCCAACACTTCCTTAATTAAAATCTATCTTTCTTACTCACGTTCATCATCCCCATTTTGTTACAACAGCTACACACACACACAAATGTGCCCATCTCGAATGTGGGCCTATGAATCATTAATAACTATAACATTAATAATCATCACACTTTTTGTGATCAATGTCTGTCTGCAGGGATGCAAACTAGTCACCTTTTGGGGAAATTCGCAGTTTTTAATCCAAAATAGGTAAACTACGTGATTCGTGTAGATCCGTTCACATAACAGAATGCAGCATGCGACTGAAGATAGAAGAGACAACCTGCTTGCTAGGTATGGCATCATTGTGCGCTCTGAAAGACAGCAGAGAGTGGAAAGGCAGTTTGCCAGTTACAACACTAGCGCATCCCCAACAACGAAGAGGTAGGTGAGAAGGTGATGAAGCATACTTCATGAGCTGTAACGCAAAACAACTGGCATTTGGAAAGTTTGAGGTGAGGGAGCAAGTGTGGTGGAAGAAGAATTGTTAGCATTGTGAAAATTTGCTAAATTAATGTTTCAACATTAGATAAGGTAACGTTAGCTCGAGAAACCAATTAGCTAAAATATTAACTGGTATACGACTCCTTGCCGTTCCTCAAGCTATAAGACACACACACACACACACACAGTCTTGATGCCTAGTCAACATGTCTGTCTGTGACTCCAATGTGACCTGGGGACAAGGGCCTAAGAGGCATGTGGAGTCTCCGTGTCAGTGTCGTTCACTGGCCTTTCGACCCCAGACTGTATCACGGAGTTGTAGAGTTGGGAAATGGCTCAAGAGACCCTGGCGCCATGTCATCTCTGAGCACTGTAAATAAGTCTCCTCTTGTATTTAGATTTAAGTGGGTACCATCACATACCCTTGCTGCATCCCAAATGAAACCCACTATTTCATAAGTACCTATGTCCTAACCCACTCACTATTTAACTGTTTACAATGTTTATGACACTTAAGGGCCGACGCTCCACTCACACCAGTCGCTGTTTGTTTTGCTGCCCAGTTCCCTCGAACAGTTAGTTTTTCGAGCGTTTAGGCTGACATTCCAGACGTGGTTAAAGTATGGAGGGACAAATATTTTGATTGGGAGCTGAGAGGCCGTGAGGGGAAACGGCAGCCATTGTTGCATCACTGTCCCCGTGAGGTAGCAGTAAACACATCCCATTGGAGACTGCGACCACGAAGGCTCTTAAGAACCGCAGTCGCCCTCAGATGCACACAAGCTGCTGCAACTGGTGTGCCAAAAGGAGGAGCGGCCAGTCGTGTCAGTGCTATTCATGTGGTACTCACGTCCACCCACTCTCCGCTTGATCAAGTTGTCTGTGTCCTGAGCTTCCCCAGATTTCCATATATCTTCCTCTATGGTCTGCTATTGCAAGAGGGCTATCTATCAAAGGGCAAATGTTTTGGTGCTTTCTTTTGATGGAGACATGCGCTAATATTGCTGCTGTTCGGCTGCCAGCCAGGCTCCTAGGGGCTCTGAGTCATATTGGTACTGTTTAAAGTCATGTCCTTGATCCGGTCGTACATTTTGTAGAGCCAGAACCATCTCTCACTTGAAAGCTGACAGGGCTTATGTTGTAAATTGCACTCTGTTTATATCCCTCTCTCTTTCAGTGTTAATTTTGGCAGCTATTTTAGATTTAGTCTTAAAATATATTTTAGTTTTCACATTTAGATTAATTTCCTCCTTCATTAGTTTTAGTTATTAGATGATAGGTTTAGTTGTCAGTCGAGGGTTTGTCTTAAACAAAATGAGGACGTTAAATCCCTAACCAAAAAAACAAAACTACCACTAACAGGTCACCATCAAGGGAAAAATAAAAAAGTAACAAATAATTAACGCAACAATGCTGCAAGGTTAGTAGGAGAATATGCATCTTTCAAATGATTTGCCACCGATATAAATCGCTCCGCACATCATCATTGGAAAAATGGCAGAGAAATGCAACCGCCTGCTTTGTGAGTCTGCTGCTTCACTGTGCTTTTAGCTGACCCAACGTTACAATGTAGTGGTTGGTGCTTTGGAAACATGCTGAAGTACAGACTGACTGCTGGGAACATGTCTACAACTTCATCAGCAAGTTGTCAAACTAGTGACAAGCTACACTGTTTATCAGTGCCGTGCCCAACATCCCTAGCTAGCTAGCTAGCTAGCTAGCTAAAATTCCATATCTGTGTTTGTCAGTGAAGCTATGCTAGCAGCAAGCACTCTACAACAAGCTAAGTCAATCAACAGCAAGTGGCCACACAATAAAGGGCTAAGCAGCCAAGTGTTCAGTTTGCGATTCAGCCTATGACTGGAGTAGATAGAACTTCATTGCCCCCTAGCGGTCATACACAATAGGACCTCCATATTCTGCATTGTGGAATTTCATGAATTTAGTTTGAATGTTAAGAAAAATTTCACTTTGTCACATCCCTAATTTAGTCACATATTCATTGCATTTTTTGGGGCGGATTAAATAATTAATATTTACCTTTTAACTTCCATCGTGTACAAAGATAGCCTTGTCCAACTAGACCGACTATCCCCGTGTATACCTTAGCTGGCATCGTTGATATTGTGGCAGATTTTAACCAATGTAAGTCCTAATTAACCATGTAGACTATATAGCCTTGGCTAGCGGTTAAAGAATTTACAGCTGATTTTTCTCCCCATCATAAGCATTGGAAGGGGGTAAATAACCATTGATTTCCTTGAAAGGGGGATCTGAGCATTCCAACAAATCCTTAAGTATTACTGTACTCCTAATATTCAGCAAATAGCATTAGAAATATGAAGGCAAAGATTATCAAATACAAGTGTATTTGCTGTACATCGGTTCAAAAGAGGCACGAGTGATTGAAGTTTGTGTGTGTGTGAGCAGCCCACACAACTGAAAGATGTTATCGGCCAATGACAGGATTGCATTAAATATTCTGCATGCTTATGATTGGACAGCATTTATGAAAAGGCACTTCATATGAAATTGACTGTCCATTAGTCTTACATGGAATTCTCGTCTGGTTGCTTTTTTTGTCAACTAAAATTATAATTTGTAATAGTTTGTTTTCTTTCAGGGTGTCTCGTTATCGTCAATAGTTTGTTAGGAAAATGTTTTTGGACAAAATCTTACTCTTTTGCCTTCTTTCAATACTTTCTCTCTTACCTCATGCTTTTAAGGCTTCTGCATGCTAGTTTAGTTTTGCTCCTAGCAGAACACGGTTAGGTGACGTGAACATCTGTGCCTCGCATACTCCCTTAAAACACCTTTGCTTGGAAATACGAGAAAAAAAGCGCCAATAGTACTGTTTGTCCCCCGTGAGGCGCCGTAGCAAGTATATACTTCCTCAAAATAGTCTGAATTAATCTGATGACTCAAATCTTTAATACATTTTGACATTTTTGCAGAGGAGGATTTATTTCATCCATTTTAGATTAAGGCTGTAACATAACAAAATGTGGAAAAAGTCAAGTGGTCTGAATACTTTCCGAAGGCACATTGTATCTAAGATGTTTGATGCAGTATTTCTCAATTGAAAAAATTAGCATGAAAACAATTTGTCTCTGTCATTCAAACATTTAATTTGAAGAATCCTTACGGTTGACCAAAAACAGACGAAGGGGCGTAGACTTCGACTACCGAACTTTGCCTTGCCTCAGGAATTTTTTTTTGTGTAACGGATGTGAAATGGCTAGCTAGTTAGCATTGCTGCGCGCTAATAGCATTTCAGTCGGTGACCTCACTCGCTTTGAGACCTTGAAGTAGCGGTTCCCCTTGCTCTGCAAGGGCCGCGGCTTTTGTGGAGCGATGGGTAACGATGCTTCGTGGGTGACTGTTGTTGATGTGTGCAGATGGTCCCTGGTTCGCGCCCGGGTAAAAGTTATACTGTTACATGTGCACGAACAGCCGAAACAAACAAAAACATCACAAAATGTCGTAATATTGTATGTGCACGAACTGTTTCGGATGGGAAGCATGTGAACGCCTGTACTCTCTATCCTCCCTGCCCATATCTCTGTGAGTGATATGCTGTTGGTGGGTGGAAGCAGGGCCTGGTTGTATCTGTGCCAGGGCCTTACCACCCACAGTAGGGAGGCTGCATACCCAGGTTGATTGGGGACCCAGAAAAAGTCTGGGTTGCTGGGGTGGTATTGAAGAGGAGAAGGAAAGAGAATGATGGCAAACAGTTTGATCATTATAACCTTGTAAGGCGTTAATCCAGACTGTTTTTGTGTCTAGTGAATAGAACTTTGAAGGAGCTAAGTCAAACAACACAAGACCACTGCAGAACGTTGTTGTCCTGTCTCAGTATGTGTCTCTGTCACTCGCTCTCACCTCTCTTTTGATTTGACAAATTCTTCTTCACAGACAAACACACTGAGTCAAACATGCAGACTCACACACACATCAGTGCATGTGCACAAACACTTTTGAGACCAATGCAGACATTCGGACGCGCGCGCGCACACAGGGAGCTAGATGGTTGAAAACAGGCCACCTGGGTCCATGGAGACAGTCACCCACACCCAGGCAGATTATAGTGCACGTGCTGGGCATAACTACTCTGATTAGACTGGCCTCTTTCTCTCCTTCTGGTACCATGCAAATATTTATCCAATAATCTCCCTTTCCCTCTTTTCTTTGGAAGGACAGCCGTTTCGGCTTTGTGACTCAAAACAAAACACTCCCTGAATAGCAAAACCTGAAGTAAAGAGGCCAGCTTGTTCTTCTTAGAAAACCCCAATGTATTCAGGCAACTTCGAACGACTCCAAATCCAAAAGCAGACTACATTGAATGGTTGCGTTTCAAGAATGCCGCACACACTGAATGGGAGATTTGGAAAGAGATTGGGGGGGAATAATGATTTACTATTGAATAAGCCTTGAAGGCATTAGTTTAATATGTGTGTTTGCCATTGTCTATTTTATTCAGCATTGGTTTGTAGCACGGACGGACCTGTTATGAAAATGTGAAAGTAGTTACTTTGTTTGTATGTTGTTTTGTGAAAGGGCACAGACAACACGGAAGAGTTGTTATTGATGTCCTCGCGGAGAAGCGGCATCATCTTTAGTCGCCATGTCACTGTGGTCAAAACAGATGTACTTGAGCGTAAACAACTCTTATTTGTCTATGAAGGAGGACATTTCATTACTCATACTGTATACAGTCATTTCACGAGGAGAAAAGATCAAATGTATTTTTTTTGTCCCATTTCAGTTGTAATTCATGAACAGTTAGTCCTGAACCACGATTCTATTGAAACATCAAACTTACTTTCATTAAAAAATAAAAATAAACATAAAAATTAAGCTGCAAGAAAAAAGAGACATGACAGCACAAGAAACGACAAACCGAACATTATGGGATGGTTTTCTCTTTCTTGGAAAAACAAAAAAAATGCAGCACAAGCATCAGGTTTCAACCATCTTGTTGCTTTCACTGGCCTGCCAGTATCCAGCAGCGTAGCTGAGGACAGCCAAGAGTCCCATACTTCCAGGCCTCGGTGTCTTAGCTACTATCACACCACAAACAGACACACACAGACAGACCGACCATGTGAAGATGAGGTTGAGGCCATTGTCATTGGCTACGGGCACCGAGCCGTCGGTTATTAACAAATGTTTGAGGAACATGAACCCAAGGCTAGACTTCCAAAGTAAAGTCAAGTGCAAGGGAAAGTTCTCTATTTTTTTTTTTTTTCTCTCCCTCCCTCTTTCATGGAGAGAACAGAATGTACTGGGAGCTGCAGGCAGGAAGAGAGTGGCTAAGGCCCTAATGATATGGTGCATGATTGTAACCTTGGTGCAGCACAGAACAGCGGCTCACTTCGCTTCTCCAGTGACTGGGAGCGCTTTCACTTCCAAAACGCTTTGGTGTTGTTGGCACCAGTACACGATCTGACCCCTATCTCACTCTTTTCTCTCTTTCTACTCCTCACTTTCTCTCTGTCCTTTTCCTTGTCTTTATGACGCTGTTTTGCTCCTCCATTTTTTGGGGGGTCATGTGTGTGTGTGTTTTCTATTTTCCACTTGTTTTATCTCCTTTGTCCTGTTCCCTCGCTTTTGTCCTCTCCGGCGTGTCTTCACCTCTCTGCTGCCTCTTCCTTGTCAAGTTTGCAGTGAATCTTGTCCTCTGCCACTCTGTAGGTACGGATCCTTACTGAGTCCCACCTCATATAACCCTCTGACCTGGACCCCTTTCAACCAGGGCAATTCAAGGCTTGTATTTTATTTGACCCAGAATGCCCTTTTTCTCTTCCTTTTTGCAGTTGCTCAGTGCCCCCTTTCCCCTTACCTCAATTACATTAGAGTAAAAAAAAGGGGGGAGCCTGAAAGTTCAGGTGTTCTATTTGAAATATTTCCCTTGTTGTTGAGTACAGTACAGAGGCAACACGAGGTGTGGACATGTTTTTAAGAAGTAAGAATGACTTCAGATGGTGGGATCTCGGTTAAACCAACGTCTGTCGATCAATAGCTCCGAGGGCAGTGGTAAGTGTTCTCTTTCTGTCCATCCCTCAGTCTCTTGTTTTTCTAACTGTAGTGTTATGGCTGGTTATGAACAGACCTAGTTGTGAGGAATGTGCTCAGGAAAACAGGGGCATTTGTAGCTTCCCCCTTCAGGTTTTTCATAATTGACGAACAAAGCAATGTTCTCTCAGGAATGAAACAGCGTGTTCTATTTGGTCGCCGGTGTAATTGCCTCAGCAGCACCCCCTTCGTCCCACCCCCGACTGCTTCCAAACCTGTTCTTGCCCAATCAACTCCACACCTTTGCCGTTGTTCGATAATAATGAAGACAAATCTAGTGACCACATCGCCTAATCATTCAAAATGTTTGGCATTCGGCACGGTGTGGCAGGTTGGGCGTCTAGAGAAGCCAAAAAATGAAAGGGTGTAGCTCCTCTCGTTCCTCGTGGGCACCCAAGTGTGCAGTCTTGTCGCTTCACATTGTGTGCCAGACTCTCATTCCTTTGCCCCTCCGTTAGGCTGGCATGAATGCAGCTAATGAGGCCATAGCTCCGATAAGCGCAGGTATGTTGATTGCCTTGGCAGATGCTGCCTTGCCAGAGTCGCTTTGCACGCACTGCTGGTTCTTAAAAGCGTTTAGCTGGCGCGGTTGGCGTGCGTGTCTGAGAGTGGGGAGGCTGGGACCGACCTGGCACAGCAATATGGGGGCGACTGCCAAGACGGGAGTCCAGCCCACTGGGGCCATTTGGACCAGGCCTGGCCCGAGATCAGAGCACTTTCAGCTGTTCTGACCCAAGAGACTTGACTTTATGAGACACACTCAAGAGGGAATGGCATACGTGAATACCAGACTAAACAGGCAACATCTGAATGATGTTACACGAAACAGTAAAAAAAATAAAAAATAATCGAAAGGTGTTTTGGCCTAGGACTGGACAGGCAGTTCTGGGAACCACGGCAAATACATTCTGCATTATTTTCAATTGACAATAATAGACTCCCAACAATCCCTAAAAGATTACAAAACCACCAGACCTCATGAAAGAGGAGAATAATTCAACTGCCTTAGCGAATCTCTTTGTTTTATGAAATAATCACTGCCATGTTTACGCTCCCTGGAAATTCACTTGATTCATGTTGAACAAGGCATTTTAATGAATTGTGGGCAGAGTGGTTGGGGCAATACACAAAATGAAAAGAGATTTTAAAAAGAAATGGGCTCTGTTGAAACAGGCCCTAATAACAGTTTAACAGTTTTACCCATTGGAATACAATAGACCAACATTCAAAAGACAGTTGGAAGGATTCAAGTAGGCTTAAGTGTGTTACTCATACACACAGACACAAGATTTAGGATTATTATACATTGACTAGTTTGTTGGTCATTGACGTTGGTGATTCAGAAAATCAATCCCTTTAGTAGTCATTTTTCTGTACTCCCAAGTTCGGCCCCTTTCCGTCTTCTGGCTATCTCACTGCTAGAAACTGCTGTGCTTTTAGAAGTGACGATCATTGAATGTGGAGGAGGGGGGCCAGAAGGAAAGGTATGGAGGAGGGTGGGGGGAGGGTGGAGATGGTTGTAGACCAGGACCTGAATCATGCATGAGAGGAAAGCACCAACGATTTCATAGGAAACATGCTGACAGGCTGACTCTGTGTTAATGTCCCATGTTCTCATCATCAGAGAGGCAGCCCACCAGGGGGTTGCCAGATACCTGTTTAGTAGCTTTGTATAGGTGTCACATGGATTATTTAATAAAAACAGTGTTGTGGTAATAGGTTGAAGACTAAACTCCCCATTTTAAAGTTTTAACATGCAATACAAAAGCCTGCTGATATTCCTGGTCTGACCGAAATATGGACTGCCTTTTCCCGCCAGGCATTCATGACGTGCAGTTGTAAAGCTTGTACAGTGCCTTCAGGAAGTATTCACACCCCTGGACTTTTCCCACATTTTGTTGTTACTAACTGGGATTAAAATGGATTTAATTATTTTCTATCAACGGTCTACAAAAAACACTGTGATAGTAGAAGAATTCAAACATTTGTAAGAAAAAAACATATAAAAAAAAAAACCACTAACAGTCAAGTTTGGACACACTACTCTTAATTTTGTTTACTATTTTCTACATTGTAGAATAATAGTAAAGACATCAAAACAATGAAATAACACATGGAATCATGTTGTAACCAGAAAAGTGTTGCACACTCTTGGCATTCTCTCAACCAGCTTCATGAGGTAGTCACCTGGAATACTTTTCCAACAGTCTTGAAGGAGTTCCGACATATGCTAAGCATTTATTGTCTGCTTTTCCTTCACTCTGCGGTTCAACTCATCCCAAACCATCTCAATTGGGTTGAGGTCGGGTGATTGTGGAGGCAAGGTCATCTAATGCAGCACTCCATCACTCTCCTACTTGGTCAAATAGCACTTACACAGCCTGGAGGTGTGTTGGGTCATTGTCATGTTGCAAAACAAATTATGTACCACTAAGCGCAAACCAGATGGGATGACTTATCGTTGCAGAATGCTGTGGTAGCCAAGCTGGTTAAGAGTGCCTTGAATTCTAAATAAATCACAATGTCACCAGCAAAGCACCATTACACCACCACATCCATGCTTCACGGTGGGATCCACACATGCAGAGGTAATCTGTTCACCTACTCTGCGTCTCACAAAGACACAAGGGTTGGAATCGACCATGCATGAATCAGGTCTTCAGTCTCCTCTGAATAGTTGATGTTGAGTTGTCTGTTACTTGAACTCTGAAGCATGTATTTGGGCTGCAATCTGAGGTGAAGTTTATTGCCTGTTTTCTGGGGTTGATACATCTGCTGCAGAGGACAAGTTCATTAGAGTTAACTCTGGGTCTTCCTTTCCTTTGGCGGTCCTCATGATAGCCAGTTTCTCCGTAGCCCTTGATGGTTTTTGCAACTGCACTTGAAGAAACTTTGCAAATTCTTGAACGTTTCCAGATTGACTGACCTTTGTCTTTTAAAGTAATGATGGACTGTTTCTCTTTGCTTATTTGAAATCTTCTTGGACTTGGTCTTTTACCAACTATGGCTTGTCACAACACCACTAAATGGCTCAAACGCATGAGGAAGGAAAGAAATTCCACAAATGAACTTTTAAGAAGGCACACCTGTTAATTGAAATGCATTCCAGGTGACTACCTCATGAAGCTGGTTGACAGAATGCCAAGAGTGTGCAAAGCTGTCATCAAGGCAAAGGGTGGCTACTTTGAAGAATCTTACATTTTTTGCTTACTACATGATTACATATGTGTTATTTCATAGTTTTGATGTCATCATTATTATTCTATAATGTAGAAAATAATAGAAAACAAAGAAAATCCCTGGAAAGAGTAGGTGTCCAAACTTTTGACTGGTACTGTATATGAAAAATAAAACTGGCTCTGATTACATAAGTATTTAGTCAGTACATGTTAGAATCACCTTTGGCAGTGATTACTGGGGCGAGTCTTACTGGGTAAGTCTCTATGAGCTTTCAACACCTGCAACATTTGCCAATTTATGTAATATATTGGATTTGCCCCAAACATATCACTTTAAATTCAGGACAAAAAGTGTATTGCTTTGCAACATTTGCCACCATGCTTCAAAGGGATATTCAATATCTTTTTATTTTTACCCACCTACCAACAAGTGCCCATCTTTGCGAGGCATTGGAAAACCTCCCTGGTCTTTGTGGTTGAATCTGTGTTTGAAATTCACTGCTCAACTGGGGGAACTTAGATAATTGTATGTGTGGGGTACAGAGATAGGTAGTCATTCAAAAATTATGTTCAACGCCAGGGGATAAATTGAACACCTGCAAAATGCGGGTAGATTTAGCTATTGGCGGGTAAATATGTCAACTTCACCAGCCACATTGGCGGGTGATCTATTTGTAGGGCTCTACAGTGCAAGCATTACATTCGGATTTGTGAGTCAAAAGCAGTGGTGGAAAAAGTATCCAATTGTCATAGTTGAGTAAAAGCAAAGATACCTTTTTAATAGAAAATGACTGAAGTAAAAGTGAGTCACCCAGTAAAATAATACTTGAGTAAAATAATTTAGTTTTAAATGTATTTAAGTATCAAAAGTAAATGTAATTGCTAAATTATAAATAATTATTAAGCAAATCAGACGGCACCATTTTCTTAATTTACGGATAGCCACGGGCACACTCCAACACTCAGACATAAGCTCTGTTGTTTTTCAATGTTATTTTGAATCTGCTGCTTCAACTGATAACGAATAAACGCGGTCTACTACTAGTCACATCCCAAATCTCACAGACAGTGACATGGCTCAAGTGGCTCCGTTACCATGGTAGCCTCCCACCCTTAAAGGGGCGGCTGAAAATTCTGTCTGATATTTTGGTTAAGACTCGGGTCTGAAATTAAATTGAGCAACCTACCACATTTGCTTCTTACGAATACATTTCTTGTTTTAGAAACATTACAAAGCATGGTCATCAGTTTTTAAAAAAAATGTTATTATGGCGTACAAATATTTTGGCTGGTGATAAAAACAGATTGAATGGTGGGGCAAAAATTACATTTTGGGCCCTGTTAAACACTAATATTGCACACAGAGTCCATGCAACTTATGTGTCTTAATATGCACATTTTTACTCTGGAACATATTTAAGCTGGCCATAACAAATTGGTTGAATACTTATTGACTTCAGACATTTCAGCTTTAGGCCAGTGACACAAATCTCAATTGAAAATGATGTCTTAACACAACAAAATGTGGAAACGGTCAAGGGGTGTGAATAGGGCTGTTAAGGTGACCATATTACCGCCACACCGGCAGTCACTAGTCATGACAACAGTCAAATTCCGCTTGAGCGTTTTGTCACGGTTATTGGGCTTCTCCAAGCTCTGATGCTGCTGATGGTCATTAGTAGCCTACCAAACTCGCTAACTACCTGGTACTCAGCACATTTAATCCGCTTTACAACTGGTGTAGAGCCTAACTGGCATACATGCACAGTGTGTGAGTTTCCAGTTTGAGGAAGATAATTCTCACCATAAAAATGCAACTTTACAATAAATGCATTACATGCGTAATTATGGTCACTTTTGAGAATGGTGTTTTCCTGCGAATTGAACATTCACGCTTATAGCCTACTGCCGTGTGTGCATTGCTGTGCTAATAATGTGAAGAAATAGCTTTAATAGTTAATCAACATTTTTAGCTAAACGTTCTGATCTGTTGCGTCAGACTCATTGCTTAAAACTGTTTTTTTATGCAAGTGGTTGTATTAATTTGGGGTCTATCGCATCCCACAACTGTCCCAGACTATTTTGGAGTATTTATTTATTGTTCAGAATATAATAGGTCAATGTTTGTTCTATGGGGGAATAGTAGATGGACATAGGCTAATGCTTTTGCTGTTCGTTAGCCCTACTCATGTTCTTGTCTGACAAAGTAAATGTGGACAGTTCTTCCAAAAGCTTCAATACATGCCTCGGAATTGGATAAGGACGTGCCCAGTTGCATTCCTGATGTGTCTGTCTTCACTTGTAGCCTGTGAGAAAGACCCGATCACGTGATTGAGAGCCGTGTGAGTGAGAGGTGCTTTGACATGCAACTGGGAGAAGGGAATTCTAATTATTATATTCAGACCAAGGGCACAACGAGCACTGCTGTAAAAAGGCATGGATTTTTTTTAGGGTGCTTTACGGCACCCAAAGGGAATGCAGCCAGGAAATTCGAGGCATTATTAAGTGCATGTCAAATTGTGAATGAGAGACTGATGAATTGTGTACAGCTTGAGCAACAAAAACTAAGCAGAGCTCATGCCTAATCATAACTTTTTTCAAATCCTCATTAGTCACATCATGCAGCCTTAGAATGTTTTAAAAATCAAAACGTATAGCTCAAACCTTGCATCACAACTAAAGTTGCATACAGTGCTTCTGGAATGTATTACGACCCCTTCACTTTTTCCACATTTTTTTTACATTACAGCCTTAATCTAAAATTTATTGAATAATTTTTTCCCCTCATCAATCTACACACAATATCCCACAATCACCAGTTTAAAAAAAAAAATCCACTTAATTAAATAAACGGATACCTGCTATGAGACTCAATTGCGCTCAGGTGCATCCTGTTTCCATTGATGATCCTTGAGATGTTTGTACAACTGATTGGAGTCCATTTGTGGTAAATTCAATTAATTGAACATGATTTGGAAAGGCAAACACTTGTCTATATAAGGTCCCACAGTTGATAGTGCATATCAGAGCAAAAACCAAGCCATGAGGTCGCAGGAGTTGTCCGTAGAGCTCCGAGACAGGATTTTGTCAAGGCACCGATCTGGAGAAAAGTACCTAAAGAAAATCTGAAGGTCATTGAAGGTCCCCACCAACACAATGGCCTCATTCTTAAATGGAAGAAGTTTGGAGCCACCAAGACTCTTCCTAGAGCTGGTCGCCAGGCGAAACTGAGCAATCGGGGGGGAAGGGCCTTGGTCAGCGAGGTGACCAAGAACCCAATGGTCACTCTGACAGAGCTCCAGAGGGACAACCATCTCTGAAGCACTCCACCAATCAGGCCTTTATGGTAGAGTGGCCAGACGGAAGCCACTCTTCAGTAAAAGGCCCATGACAGCCTGCTTGGAGTTTGCCAAAAGGCACCCAAAGGCCTCTGACCATGAGAAACATTCTCTGGTCTGAAGAAACCAAGATTGAACTCTTTGGCCTGAATACCAACTGTCACGTCTGGAGGAAACCTCGCACCATCCCTATGGTGAAGCATGGTGGTGACAGCATCATGCTGTGAGGATGTTTTTCAGCGGCAGGGACTGGGAGTCTAGTCAGTATCGAGGGAAAGATGAACAGAGCAAAGTACAGAGATCCTAGATGAAAACCTGCTCCAGAACACTCGGGACCTCAGACTAGGACAAATGTTAATCTTCCAACAGGACAACAAACCGAAGTATACAGCCAAGACAACGCAGTAGTGGCTTCCAGATAAGTCTCAATGTCCTTGAGTGGCCCAGCCAGAGCCTGGACTTGATCATCTCTGGGGACACCTGAAAATAGCTGTGCAGTGACGCTCCCCATCCAACCTGACAGAGCTTGAGAGGATCTGCAGAGAAGGATGGGAGAAACTCCCCAAATACAGGCATGCCAAGCTTGTAGCGTCATACCCAAGAAGACCCGAGACTGTAATCGCTGCCAAAGGTGCTTCAACAAATTACTGAGTAATGCGTCTGAATGCTTATGTAAATGTAATCTGTGTTTTTTTTATTTTTTATAAATTTGCAAAAAATTCTAAACCTGTTTTTGCTTTGTCATTATGGGGTATTGTGTGTAGATTGATGACGAAAAAAACGATTTAATCAATTTTAGAATAAGGCTGTAACGTAGCAAATTGTGGAAAAAGTCAAGGGGTCTGAATAATTTCCGAATGCACTGTAACTAAATGAAGCATATAGGAGTACTTGTTTCTTTGTTAACCGCTCAACACAGAATAGCCGCATGTGCGCACTTCCTCAAATAGTTTTGAAGAAAATATCCTTTATATTTTATTGAGCTATGTTCAATTATATTCTTCATGCTATAAAATAATGCCACGGAATTCTAAGCCAGTCTTACCTTCTAAATGAACTAGTGAAGCCCACAGCAATATGGCATTGCCAGATCCGGGCCTAACATCAGGACAACTGAGTATGCTCTTCTGTTCTTCTGAAATAGGTTACATTGTCTTCATATCATGTTTCCTTGGGCCTGTTTAAATAACGAATGGATTTATTGTGATGGTGTAGGCCAGAAATATTATTTGGCCCCTGACAGCCCCCCAAATTAATTATGAATATTTCTTTCCGGCCCCAAATGCATTGTCCCAAGAAGGAAGTACCTAAACAATGCAAAGGTTACATTTGAACTTGCTTCATGAGGAGAGAGAAAGCAGGAGTCAACTAATAAAGCAGGCAGCGGAACATTTTGTGGCTCTGCTGAAACGTAAAGCTGGAACCGCAGCGCAATCAATAGGTGAACAGCGCCTGGTGCTGAAAATATAGCTGACTTGTTATATCAGTGTTGCCCAGCAACATATGGAGAAAAACTACACCAGTCAAGTAATTCATTTCAACAATCTTCATTGTTATTTGACTTTACAAACAACAAGAGGGCTTATGCCTATATAAAATAACTTAACTGGCTGAGGTAGGCTGAGACTATGAGGCTTAACAGAATCTTTCACAAAAAGATATAGCCTAATAGAAGTGGGCTTTTTAAAAAAAAAAATAGGCCTACTTACAATTTGTAACTGGCCAAAACTGTAGCATACATAATAAACAGAAAATACTGTCAGATTGAGATGTAAATATTCCTAGATAAGCACTCACAATAATGTTAGTATTGACTAAATACAGTCATATAGGCCGATAAGTTACTTACTCACTCAATGGGAAAAGTTGTGTTTTCCCTCGGTCACGATCTTGTGGATGTCGGGTAAGATGATGTGATTTTGACCTCGATTGACTTGTGAAAGCCGGTTCCTGTTGTGAGTCTATATTGTGTTCATAGAGGAAAATGAGGACTCGCAGAGATGTAAGTCGATCCAAACATTGTTAGCACATAAAATGCACATTTCTTTACTGTGCTGTATTCCTCTGAGCATGCCACCCAAAACACACACAAGCATTCCTGAGTGTATTCCCTGATTTGGCTCGATGTCTGGAATTAAATCGTTTCAGTTTGAATTGCGGCCTCTTTCAGCGAGGGTATCGTTTTCTTAGCAAGGGAGGAAAATTCTCCACCTGGGTGGACAGAGGATCACATACAAACACTATCTTTTGGCATGATGTCGTCTTCAAATCTGGTGGAGAAGTTGTCAGCTGCTCGATGAAAATCTTCCACCTCCGTGACAATGCTGCGGCCTGGACCCTCCGCCTGTCGTTTCCAAATCGAGTAACTCAAGCTTCTCCACCATGTCCACAAGTTTTCCCTCTTCCTTGTAACTACATATTTAACCTGTTTAAGTGACAGAATATGTCAGCCAAAAAAGGTGTGTGTGTGTGTGTGTGTGTGTAGCTTGCAGTTAAGGCTTCAATGTTTCTGTGTTGGGCCTCTGTCTGGGACGGGAAGGCCACTTTGAAATTCCATGCTTCGACTCAGAATGACGTCTGAGATGTAATAATTTGCTAACAGCAACATAATCATTGCAAATACGATTGGGAAAAAATGGTAAGATGAACGCACATCTCTCTGTACGTTCTTCCCGGAAACTTCCATTTTCATTTTCCGCCTTTTTTTTAATACTTTTTGAGAGCAACATTTTCTCTTGCTATCCAGCTAATTGTTTTTGAAAGAATGTTGACGTTAGAAAAAGTAGTGTAGGCTACGTAGACCTGTTTTTCCCCACCAATCAACTCACTTAGAAATAGACAAAAGTAATCATTGAATAGAGACATGGTGATTTTATGAGCTTAATCAGATCGAATGTATTATGTTATTGTCACTGAATGTATTATGTACTAATCATATGTGTTAAATGTTGTTCAATTTGTAGTGTAGTAGGCCAATTAATTGTGGTAATATTATATAATAATTATGATCTGGCCCGTCGACTATTAGCTGATAAAATTGTTGGGACAAAAGCGAAACCTAGTTGACCAACACTGTTGTAGGCTATATTGCATGGATTTATTCGACTTTTTAACATGAAAATGTTCCAAAGTTCTGCATCAGGCTGTGTGATAGCCAGGAGATGCTAAATGTGTTTATGTTAATTCATCGTAAATTACTGTGAGACCGGAAGTTATTATTATCAGTGGCTGACCAAATTTCATGACCGGCACAACCCTAGGTGTGAATACTTTCTGAAGGCACTGTATACACTGAGTGCACAAAACATTAGGAACACCTTCCTAATATTGAGTTGCGCCCCCTTTTGCCCCCAGAACAGTTCAATTCGTCAGGGCATGGACTCCACAAGGTGACGAAAGCATTCCAATTATGCTGGTGTTGACTCCAATGCTTCCCACTGTTGTCTCGTTGGGTGATGGAATATTATTGATAATACGACAAAACTGTTGAGTGTGAAAACCCCAGCAGCTGCAATTCTTAACACACTCAAACCAGAGTGTTACCACCATACCCTGTTCAAAGGCACTTCAATATTTTGTCTTGCCCATTCACCCTCTGAATGGCACACATACACAACTCATGTCTCAGGGCTTACATATCCTTATTTAACATGTCTCCTCCCCTTCATCTACACTTATTGAAGTGGATTTAACAGGTGTCATCAATAAGGGATCACAGTTTTTACCTGGTCAATATGTCATGGAAGAGCATGTTCCTAATGTTTTGTACACTCAGTGTATCTCTCCAAGGTCCTGATCATGAGTGGTGTGTAGCAATGCCCTATGCTTGTTGCCATGGTGACAGCCATGTGAGTGGAAGCTTGTCATTTGGATATACTGCTGTCAGCAGAACGGCAGAGAAATCAATGCTGGGACGTTGGCAGAGGCTGCAGGAGGGAGTAGCGTTCTTTTGAATGCTACCCTCCAGTCTCCAGTGGCCATACGACGAGGCAAGGTAAAAGGTGTCTTCGTAGAATTGCTGTCATAGCATTTCATTTTGGTTGTAGTGATCTTAATCATCTGTCTAGGTTACCGTGTGCATTTACTATGTATGAGCACTTGTGTATGTGTCTACGTGCTGAATTACGCTGGTCCTCTTTTTTTTCCCACCCATTTGCCCCAGCCCTTTGCATTACTGGGTGTGTTTGGGCCGGCCCAGCTCTTCTCATGGTTTGTGTTGCAGTAATCAGGCGGAACTGTGAAATCATATGCTGAGTGTGCAGGTCTGCTACACGGTGCAATCAAGTACAGTCAAACAATTTCTCGCTCTCTGTGGACTACACTCTTTCACCATCTTCTCGGTCCTTATGTGTTCTCAACAGTTACTGAAATGTTTGCTGATCCTCAGAATCACTGAGGTCAGTCAGTAATAATTTCTAATTTTGTTGCAACTCTGTTATTTTTTTCTTTCAGGTGATAGACACCCATGTTGACCATCAAGCTGAGGGGAGTTGAAGGAATAAGAACCAACCAAAGAAAAAGGGAGAAGACATTGTGTGGAGAGGAGAAAGGGACTGAACATAACTCAACATTACGGACTTGTGACTCATAATTTTAACCAGAGAAGGACTGCCACACAAATGTGGACCTCCCAAAAAGTAGTAAAATAATTTCCCCTTTCCATATAGAAGACAACAGCAATAATATCTGTGATGTCTGAAAACAAAGACATAACGAATCGCCACCTGCGGCACAAGCTGCAAAGCCTGGGACGACGGCTGGATGAGCTTGAGGAGGCCACCAACAAGCTCCAGAAGTCTGAAGATGAGCTGCTGGATCTGCAGGACAAGATCATCCAGGCAGAGGGCAGCAACTCCTCCATGCTGGGCGATGTAGAGGCCCTGCGCAAGCGGCTGCTGAGGATTGAAGGCAAAGACGAGGAGGTGTGCAAGGCAGAGGATCTCTGCCGCACAGTGAGGGAGAAACTGGAGGAGGAGGAGAGCTTGACCAAGGACCTAAAGTCTGAGATTGAGCGCCTGCAGAGGAGGATGGCTGAGTTGGAGAAGTTGGAAGAGGCCTTCGGCAAGAGCAAGTCAGACTGCAGCCAGCTCTGCCTCAATCTCAATGAAGAGAAGAACCTGACCCGGAAGCTCTCCTCTGAGCTTGAGGCCCTCAAGGCCCGTATGATGGAAGTGGATGCATCAGAGGTAAGGCTGGACCGGGCTGAGAAGTTTCTGGCAGGGGAGCTGGAGCAGCTCAAGGGCCTCACTCAGACTTTTGTGAGTGAGAGGAAGAGGCTCCTGGAGAAGCAAAGGGAGGATGAGAAGCTTATACTAAAACTGACCGAAAAGCTGGATTGTCAGAAGAACAGGATCGGCCGAGCAGATCCCAGCCGCACAGACTTGAGGGACCTCCGCATTGAAGATGACCTCTCATCTGGCCTGACTAGCAAGCTTGGGCGCAAGAAGAGCGTGGACTACCTGAAACTGGGCGATGACGTTGGGCTAAGGAATAAGTCAGAAAACGAGAAGAACAGCCTTGATGGCCAGGAAGACAACAAAGTCAAGGAACTCACCCAGGAAGTTGAGAGGCTGAAGAACCGGCTGAAGCAACTGGAACTAGTGGAGGAGGATCTCAAGAGCACAGAGTCAAAGAGCGGAGAGCTACAGGAGAAGTTCCAACAGGAGAGGTCCCGCAGCCGAGCCCTCAATGATCAGGTGGAGCAGCTTAGAATGCAGCTGTGCAGTCACGGCAATGGAGGGCTTAGCAGTCCAGCAAAGGTCCTTGAGAATGGCAAGGCAGAAAATGAAGAGATCAATGTCCGGGGTGGGTTCAGGAAGGACAAGCCTAAGTACAGGAGTGCTGCAGCTGCAGAGCCAGCCGCCCCCAAGTACAAGAGCAGAGAGCTGTCCCCGCAGCACAAGAGGGAGACCAAGCTGAGGAGCAAAGAGCTGAGCAACTCTGAGGAAATTTCTCCGAAGTCTGTCAGGAGGGCACTCAGTCCTTCACACAAGAGCAGGAGGACACCAAAGACTGGATCCTCAACTGCCTCTGACAATGTAGTGAAAGAAATAGGTAGAAGGGTGGAGGACAAAACAACAAGGGGAGGAGCCCATACTCCTGTTAGCACGTCTTTGAGTGACAGCAAGAAGGTCTCGGTTCTTAATCGCTACCCTCCAGCAGCTAATGACCAGAAGCCATGGAAGACATCTCAGAAGCCAAGTGAGAGTGAAAGCAAAAAGAGCCAAGTGGATAAGTTTTCTAGAAAGAATGTTGGTTGTGACAGTGAGTCAAACAATTCTGTTGTGGTGCCTGAAAGCTCAAGCAAGACCAACACAGTCTCCCCTCCTGAAAAGGATGCTTCTGCGTCTGACCTGGTGTCTGTCGACCTGGTTCAAGAGGCTCCTCCAGTGTCAGACCTCTCACAGGCCAATGGGTCGTACACTGCTTACAAGTCCCATGTGTCCCCGCTGGTCAGTGATCATGGCTCTGAGGGTCACTCTTCAGCCTCTGAGACTGAATCCACTGGGTCCAGGCCCTCAGAACCAGAGCCTGTGTCTGAGGTGGCAGCACTGAGTAGCAGAACCTCCAACCCTCCGAAGTACTCTAGATACTCTCGCCTACAAGACTCCCAGTCAGAGGGTTCCTCCACCAGGAGCTCGATTGACGAGGAGCAGAACAGGCTGTTGATGGCTGAAGGAGGATATCTGGAGCCCACTCACACCCCAGCAGGGATGGAGGTCCGCAGGGTCTGCAGCCCACGGGAGGCCCTGAGGTCAAAGGCAGTCATCAAGCCGGCCATTGTGGAGATTGATAGGAAGGAAGTTATGATATCCGGAGTCGGGGCAGAGTTCTTGACCTCCAATGGCAAGCCCAAAATCTCCACGAAACCTGTCCTGACCACCAACAAGATGACCAGCAGCATCACTATCTACCCCAACGATCCCAGCTCTTCCAGGACCAGCAGCCGCAGCAGCAGTGTATCCAGCGAGCCACCAGTCAAGGAACGCCACACGTCCACTAGCAACATTGTCATCGGGCCCAGTGAGCACAGGGGGAACATCTCTATCCCCTATGAGATCTCCATTCCCAAGAGTGAGATCACCCTCCGGCCATCCATAGATGGCCCGGACGAAACAGATCAACCAGGGGTGCTAGGGATGGCCCGTGCGGAGACGCACCTACGCCCCCGAAGCAGCTTCAGCCTCCAGTCACCGGAGACCATCTCAGACTTCAACAACGACACAGAGTCAGGTTTCGAGAGCAGCAGTAGCAGCACTACCACCGTCACCAGCTGGAGGAGACACCACAGCCACCACACCTCCCAGGACGACGGTCTCCCAGAGATGAGAAACCTGACTGTGCGGAGCACCTGGAGGAACAGGGGGGCGGCATCTGTGGACGAGCCTGGCCAGGGAGCCAGGCTGGAAGGGGTGGGTTCTGAAGATGAGTTAGAGTCGGCCACCACGTGGAGGGCGTACCGAGCCACCACTGTCCTGGACAAGGAGGAGAAGGTTAATGCCACAGGGGCCTCTACATCACGGGCAGCCAAGCCATCGCCAGCAGAGCTGTACATGCGCAGGATTAAGAACAGTGTGGTGACCACCAGGGACATTGCAGAGCCGGTGCGCCGGAGCAAGAGCTCTCTGTCACCAACTGAGGAAGTTATGCAGAGGAGTATCCCCCACGAGCCTGTCAGTTCTCAGGAGCTCACACCCCGGCAGACACAACCCATGGTGAGTTTAACTTCTGTACAAACTGTCTTTGAAAAGTATTAGCAGACCTTGTGGAGCCCCCACAATTTAGTATCAAACATGAGGAAATAATTATGCTCAGTGTTTTTAGATTTCTGTCACTTCACTAATCTGACTCAAACAAAACACCATTTGTTTAATTTCAGATTAAAGGTGAACAGCAGGTTGTTGCCAGCATTTGGCAAATAATACATACTCAGGATGTTTAGTCTTTTGAAGAATGGAAAAAATACTCAACAGAAGCTACTGTTCTTATACCATCTGCTTACAATAGTTCTTAAGCCTGTTGCATATCTGGTCATTGAGTCTTGACAAGGAAATGTACAGGGATACTGTATTTGGCTCTATTAATATGATACAAATGTCCTTGAAGTGGTACTCAGTATAAAGTAAATATTGCAAATAGTGAGCTATATTTATATGCTCAACATTTTTTCTAAATCATATTCGAATAGTGAAATAATTAAATGAAAATAAAGTAATGCATTTTTTCCCCCAAAAAAAGTGGCACCCCTGTTTTCAATACCTTTTCAATACTTCACCTTGCGAGGGAAAGGCACTGATCTTTTTTCTAAAATGTTTTATGAGATTGGGAGGGATCTTAACCTCGTCCCCGGGATTGAATTGCAGGTGCATAGAGCCTAGTAACAGTTTGGGACTATTTGGAAGTTAGGGGTTGTGGATTTACTGAGTGGCATGCTAATCAATTCAAATTCTGAGTAAATCAAACAAATCAGGTGTGGCTCTAAATCAAGGCGGGAGAGGGTGGTCACTAGTTAACACAGCCACAAA